>NW_026868308.1:0-32500 GCF_020745735.1 Hemiscyllium ocellatum
CCCCGTTCTGATGCCTGTGCTGTGTTCTCCTACAGGAGTAAGTTGGACTGTGACGCAAAGAAATGGAGGTGAGCTCTCTCCCTCAGAACGCGGCCCTCCCTCAGAACGTGGCCCTCCCTCAGAACGCGGCCCTCCCTCAGAACGCTGTCTCCCTCAGAACGCGGCCCTCCCTCAGAACGCGGTCTCCCTCAGAACGCTGTCTCCCTCAGAACGCGGCCCTCCCTCAGAACGCGGCCCTCCCTCAGAACGCGGCCCTCCCTCAGAACGCGGTCTCCCTCAGAACGCTGTCTCCCTCAGAACGCGGCCCTCCCTCAGAACGCTGTCTCCCTCAGAACGCTGTCTCCCTCAGAACGCGGCCCTCCCTCAGAACGCGGCCCTCCCTCAGAACGCTGTCTCCCTCAGAACGCTGTCTCCCTCAGAACGCGGCCCTCCCTCAGAACGCGGTCTCCCTCAGAACGCGGTCTCCCTCAGAACACGGCCTCCCTCAGAACGCGGCCCTCCCTCAGAACGCGGCCCTCCCTCAGAACCGTGTCCCTGGGAGTGTTTGATGGGGGTCAGTGTAGAGGGAGCTTTACTCTGTATCTAACCCCGTGCTGTCCCTGGGATGTGGGGGACAGTGTAGAGGGAGCTTTACTCTGTATCTAACCCCATGATGTCCCAGGTATCAGTGTAGAGGGAGCTTTCCTGTGTATCTGACCCCGTGCTGTCCCTGGGATCAGTGTAGAGGGAGCTTTCCTGTGTATCTGACCCCGTGCTGTTCCTGGGATGGGGAGTGTAGAGGGAGCATTCCTGTGTATCTGACCCCGTGCTGTCCCTGGGATGGGGAGTGTAGAGGGAGCTTTCCTGTGTATCTGATCCCGTGCTGTCCCTGGGGTGTGGGGGACAGTGTAGAGGGAGCTTTCCTGTGTATCTGACCCCGTGCTGTCCCCTGCCCCAGGTATCAGTGTTTGGTGTCGGTGGGGGGAGGGGGGAGTTGGGCGGAGGGAGTTGGGCGGAGGGAGTTGGCCTGTCTCTGCGTGACCTCCCCCCCCCCCCCCCCCCCCCCCCCCCCCCCCTCTGTGCCCGCAGATTATTTGCGGATGTTCTGAACGATGTGGCCATCTTCCTCGAGATCCTCGCCCCCGGCTTCCCCTCACTCTTCACCACGATCGTCTGCGTTTCCGGCCTGTTCAAGGTAGGGTCCGAGTCACCGGGTGGGCTTCGCGGTGGGCACCGATGGCCCTCCCCCCCCCCCCCCCAAGTCTCTCCCTCCGCGAGCCCGGCGCCGGGAGGGCAGGCGCGACCTGACTGAGCAACGCCACCGAGAGGCCGAGCGATGCCACGGGGGAGGTGGGGCGGGGAGTGGCGTCCATTCCGAGTCAGGGGCTGGCCACGTTTCCAGTCGGTCCCCTCTCGCACGGGGAGCAATGCCACGGGTGTTCCCCGCCTCCCCTCGCACGGGGAGCAATGCCACGGGTGTTCCCTGCCTCCCCTCGCACGGGGAGCAATGCCATGGGTGTTTCCCCGCCTCCCCTCGTACGGGGAGCAATGCCACGGATGTTCCCTGCCTCCCCTCGCACGGGGAGCAATGCCACGGACGTTCCCTGCCACCCCTCGCACAGGGAGCATTGCCACGGATGTTCCCTGCCTCCCCTCGCACGGGGAGCAATGCCACGGACGTTCCCCGCCTCCTCTCGCACGGGGAGCAATGCCACGGACGTTCCCCGCCTCCCCTCGCACGGGGAGCAATGCCACGGGTGTTCCCCGCCTCCCCTCGCACGGGGAGCAATGCCACGGACGTTCCCCGCCTCTCCTCGCACGGGGTGCCAGCGCGGCGCCAGGGGTTCGTTTCCCCTCCCCCCTCCCCACCCCCGAACGTCCTGCATTTACCGCCCTCCCGTCTCTCCCTGCAGTCCATCGTCGGGGTCTCTGGGGGCGCGACACGGGCGGCTCTCACGGTGCACCAGGCCAGGCGTGACAACATGGCCGACGTATCTGCCAAGGACGGGAGCCAGGTAACGCCTCCGCCCATTCCCCCCCCTCCCACCCCTACCCCCCGAGGGGGGGGGAGGAGGGGGGGGGGTGTTGGGGAGGGAAGGGGGGGTGGTTGGGGGAAGAGATTGCGGGGTGGGAACTCGCTGTCCGACGCTGAGTGGGTCTGGCTGAGGGTGCGCAAGACTGCACCCGCCCCCCGCCATTGGGGTGAGAGAGTGTCGGACGTTGGGTGAGGGGTGGGAGAGGGAGGGAGCTATCCAGAGTTCCCCCCCCCCCACAGGGCGAGTGGGGAGTATTCCCTCACCCTCCCTGGCTCGGCGATGGGGGAGGGGACAGGGCTTTGAGGGTGGAGGGAGTGAGGAGGGGAGGGCTCCCCGCTGCAGGGTCCCCAGCCTCTGACCTGCTCCTGGAGACACAGGATTGAGATGGGGCTGGGGTCCAGGTCAGTTTCTGCTCAATGGGAACCCCCAGGATGTTGATAGTGGGGGGAGGGGGGGGGGATTCAGTGATGGTAACACCATTGAACGTCAAGGGGGCGATGGTTAGATTCTCTCTCAATGGGAACCCCCAGGATGTTGATAGTGGGGGGGGGGGGGGAAGGTATTCAGTGACGAAATGGTTGGGGTGAAGTCAGTTTCAGTGGTTTAGGGTGTGACTGGGTGTCTCACGTGTCTCTCTCTCTCCCTCCTCTCTCCCTCCCCCCTCTCTCTCCCCCTCCCTCTCTCTCTGTCCCTCTCTTTCTCCCTCTACCCCCCACTCTCCCTCTGTCCCCCTCTCCCTCCTGCCGGCTCTCTCTCTCCCTCCCTCCCTCCCTCCCCCTCCCTTTCCCTCTCTCTCCCCCTCCCCTCTCCCTCGCTCTCTCCCTGCAGGAGACCCTTGTCAATCTCACTGGCCTGGCCTGTAGCCTGATCCTCACACCCCTCATCAGTGAGAACATTGTGTACGTGTGGGGTTGGGAGCAGCTCCCAGGAACGTCACGCTGACCCCCGGGCGGAATCTTCGAATCCCGGCAGTGTGGACAAAGGCCATTCGGCCCATCAGGCCCACACGAACCCCTCTGAAAGGCATCCCGTCCAGTCCCACCATCTCACCCTCTTCCGGTAACCCTGCACGGCCAATCCCACCCTAACCTGTACATCCCTGGGCACTACGGGACAATTTCCTCACGGCCAATCCCACCCTGACCTGCACATCCCTGGGCACTACGGGACAATTTCCCCACGGCCAATCCCACCCTAACCTGCACATCCCTGGGCACTACGGGACAATTTCCCCACGGCTGACCCACCCTAACCACATCCCTGGGCACTACGGGACAATTTCCCCACGGCTGACCCACCCTAACCTGCACATCCCTGGGCACTACGGGACAATTTCCCCACGGCCTACCCACCCTAACCTGCACATCCCTGGACACTACGAGACAATTTCCCCACGGCCAATCCCACCCTAACCTGCACATCCCTGCGCACTACGGGACAATTTCCCCACGGCCAATCCCACCCTAACCTGTACATCCCTGGGCACTACGGGACAATTTCCCCACGGCAATCCCACCCTAACCTGTACATTCCTGGGCACTACGGGACAATTTCCCGACGGCCAACCCACCCTAACCCGCACATCCCTGGGCACTACGGGACAATTTCCCCACGGCCAATCCACCCTAACCTGTACATCCCTGGGCACTACGGGACAATTTCCCCACGGCCAATCCACCCTAACCTGTACATTCCTGGGCACTCTGGGATACTTTCCCCACAGCCAATCCCACCCTAACCTGTACATCCCTGGGCACTACGGGACAATTTCCTCACGGCCAATCCCACCCTAACCTGTACATTCCTGGGCACTACGGGGACAATTTCCCCACGGCCAACCCACCCTAACCTGCACATCCCTGGGCACTACGGGACAATTTCCCGACGGCCAACCCACCCTAACCTGTACATCCCTGGGCACTACGGGACAATTTCCCCACGGCCAATCCACCCTAACCTGTACATTCCTGGGCACTCTGGGATACTTTCCCCACAGCCAATCCCACCCTAACCTGTACATCCCTGGGCACTACGGGACAATTTCCTCACGGCCAATCCCACCCTAACCTGTACATTCCTGGGCACTACGGGGACAATTTCCCCACGGCCAACCCACCCTAACCTGCACATCCCTGGGCACTACGGGACAATTTCCCGATGGCCAACCCACCCTAACCTGTACATCCCTGGGCACTACGGGACAATTTCCCCACGGCCAATCCCACCCTAACCTGTACATCCCTGGGCACTACGGGACAATTTCCCCACGGCCAATCCCACCCTAACCTGTACATTCCTGGGCACTACGGGGACAATTTCCCCACGGCCAATCCACCCTAACCTGCACATCCCTGGGCACTACGGGACAATTTCCCGACGGCCAACCCACCCTAACCTGCACATCCCTGGGCACTACGGGACAATTTCCGCACGGCCAACCCACCCTAACCTGTACATCCCTGGGCACTACGGGACAATTTCCCCACGGCCAACCCACCCTAACCTGCACATCCCTGGGCACTACGGGACAATTTCCGCACGGCCAACCCACCCTAACCTGTACATCCCTGGGCACTACGGGTGTTCTGAGAACTGATGGGGTGGGAGGGGAATTTGGGATGGTTGGGTCGGAGCGTGGAACCACGCGAGGGGGAGGCCGAATTGCAGCCTGTGTGCTGATCACTCACGTCTCTGTCCACAGCCTGACCTACGTGCTGTACGCCCTCTTCACCGCCCTACACCTCTACGCCAACTACCGGGCGGTCCGCAGCGTGGTGATGTGCACGCTGAACCAGGCGCGCCTCCGGCTCCTAGTCGGCGACTTCCTGAGGGCTGGGAAGGTGTCCACACCTGCCGCAGTTAATTCCCGGGAACCTCTGCTTCCAGGTCAGCGCCGAGGGAGCCCCGCGCTGTGGGAGGGTCAGCGCCGAGGGAGCCCCGCACTGTGGGAGGGTCAGCGCCGAGGGAGCCCCGCACTGTGGGAGGGTCAGCGCCGAGGGAGCCCCGCACTGTGGGAGGGTCAGCGCCGAGGGAGCCCCGCACAGTGGGAGGGTCAGCGCTGAGGGAGTGGGCACTGAGGGAGGGTCAGTGCCGAGGGAGCCCCGCACTGTGGGAGGGTCAGCGCCGAGGGAGCCCCGCGCTGTGGGAGGGTCAGTGATGTTGCTGCTTTCTGTTTTTCCCACAGATTTCCGACAGAGTGTCAGTATCCATCTGGGAGCTCCTCTCAACACCATCATACACAGGTCAGAACATCCAGCCCCCACCCCGACCCCAGGCTGTAACCCCCTCCCGGGGAGCTGTTATTGTGTATATAAACCACCCCGAACCCCTCGATTAGATTCCAGTCTGTAACTCCCTCCCGGGGAGCTGTTATTCTGTATATAAACCCCCCGAACCCCTCGATTAGATTCCAGTCTGTAACTCCCTCCCCGGGGAGCTGTTATTCTGTATATAAACCACCCCGAACCCCTCGATTAGATTCCAGTCTGTAACTCCCTCCCCGGGGGGCTGTTATTCTGTATATAAACCCCCCTGAACCCCTCGATTAGATTCCAGTCTGTAACTCCCTCCCGGGGTATCTGTTATTCTGTATATAAACCACCCCGAACCCCTCGATTAGATTCCAGTCTGTAATTCCCTCCCGGGGAGCTGTTATTCTGTATATAAACCCCCCCGAACCCCTCGATTAGATTCCAGTCTGTGATGTGTTCCCTCTCCCTTTGTCCTCAGTATTTTCGACTACCAGAGAGTATTGGAAAACAACTCCAAAAACTATTTACTGGGATTGAACAAAAGGACAGGTATGTAAAAGTTCAATACACCCCGGTCCCAGAGAGAGAGAGGGGGGGAAAGGACAGTGTATCTAACACACCCCGGTCCCAGAGAGAGAGAGAGGGGGGAAAGGACAGTGTATCTAACACACCCCGGTCCCAGAGAGGGAGAGGGGGGAAAGGACAGTGTATCTAACACACCCCGGTCCCAGAGAGGGAGAGGGGGGAAAGGACAGTGTATCTAACACACCCCGGTCCCAGAGAGAGAGAGGGGGGGGAAAGGACAGTGTATCTAACACACCCCGGTCCCAGAGAGAGAGGGGGGAAAGGACAGTGTATCTAACACACCCCGGTCCCAGAGAGAGAGAGAGAGGGGGGAAAGGACAGTGTATCTAACACACCCCGGTCCCAGAGAGAGAGAGAGTGGGGGGAAAGGACAGTGTATCTAACACACCCCGGTCCCAGAGAGGGAGAGGGGGGAAAGGACAGTGTATCTAACACACCCCGGTCCCAGAGAGCGAGAGGGGGGAAAGGACAGTGTATCTAACACACCCCGGTCCCAGAGAGAGAGAGGGGGGGGAAAGGACAGTGTATCTAACACACCCCGGTCCCAGAGAGAGAGGGGGGAAAGGACAGTGTATCTAACACACCCCGGTCCCAGAGAGAGAGAGGGGGGAAAGGACAGTGTATCTAACACACCCCGGTCCCAGAGAGAGAGAGAGGGGGGGAAAGGACAGTGTATCTAACACACCCTGGTCCCAGAGAGAGAGAGAGGGGAAAGGACAGTGTATCTAACACACCCCGGTCCCAGAGAGAGAGGGGAAA
The DNA here is from genome assembly GCF_020745735.1 of Hemiscyllium ocellatum. Classification (NCBI taxonomy): domain Eukaryota; kingdom Metazoa; phylum Chordata; class Chondrichthyes; order Orectolobiformes; family Hemiscylliidae; genus Hemiscyllium; species Hemiscyllium ocellatum. The sequence goes on from NW_026868308.1 coordinate 6,611, forward strand.
GGACAGTGTATCTAACACACCCCGGTCCCAGAGAGAGGGGGGGGCGGGGAAAGGACAGTGTATCTAACACACCCCGGTCCCAGAGAGAGAGGGAGAGAGAGAGAAGGGGGGTGGAAAGGACAGTGTATGTAACACGCCCCGGTCGCGCGGTGATGTTGCTGTGATGTGTGACCGCTCCCTGTGCTATGAGCTCCCCTTCTGCTGGTAGGTGTGGTGTGTATCTCGCTCAGGGAGGGGGCTGATAGCGTCGACATGATCCAGGCTGGATTCCACGCCGAGATCTTCCAGCATCTCCTCCACAGCGACGTCCACGCCTTCGAGGTGGGCCGCCTGACCTTCCCTCGTCTCCAGAAGATGGTCACATCTGGTGAGCCTCAAACCCCTTCCCCTTCTCCCCCTTCCCTCAGTCCCCGAGCTTCCCTCCCATCTGTCGATTGGGCGGTGGGTGGGATTTCCGATCTCACCGAAACATGTTGTACCCTGTGGGGATTCACCAGGGGGAGACACTGAGGGACATGGGGAGAGCGCGGGAGACTGGGAGATGGATAGATTGTTGGGGGGAGACACTGAGGGACACGGGGAGAGTGCGGGAGACTGGGAGATGGATAGATTGTTGGGGGGAGACACTGAGGGACACGGGGAGAGTGCGGGAGACTGGGAGATGGATAGATTGTTGGGGGGAGACACTGAGGGACATGGGGAGAGCGCGGGAGACTGGGAGATGGATAGATTGTTGGGGGGAGACACTGAGGGACACGGGGAGAGTGCGGGAGACTGGGAGATGGATAGATTGTTGGGGGGAGACACTGAGGGACACGGGGAGAGTGCGGGAGACTGGGAGATGGATAGATTGTTGGGGGGAGACACTGAGGGACACGGGGAGAGTGTGGGAGACTGGGAGATGGATAGATTGTTGGGGGGAGACACTGAGGGACGTGGGGAGAGTGTGGGAGACTGGGAGATGGATAGATTGTTGGGGGGAGACACTGAGGGACGTGGGGAGAGTGCGGGAGACTGGGAGATGGATAGATTGTTGGGGGGAGACACTGAGGGACACGGGGAGAGTGCGGGAGACTGGAGATGGATAGATTGTTGGGGGGAGACACTGAGGGACACGGGGAGAGTGTGGGAGACTGGGAGATGGATGGATTTCGAGTAGCTATTGAACTCGCTGCCTCTAATTCCTTTTTCTCTCATCTCTCGTCTCTCTCTCTCTCTCCGCGTCTGTGACCAGCCCAGGACAAGCGACTGTGGGACGCGGTGGCGGCGACGCACCTCCTGGTCGATCAGCTCTTCCCCCGGCTCCTAGCCGAAGCACGGGCAGTCGGCTGGAAAACCGACCGGAACCACCTCGGGGTGGACGAGTGGCGGGCCTGGTGGGGCCCTGGGGAGGGCAAGAAGGGGCGGTGATGGAGAGGAGGGGGTGGGGTGGGGGAGGTGGCGTCAGCCTGAAAGTAGGACAGGGTCGGGGGGAGGTAGGGAAACGAGACTGGCCCTCCCCTCCCCCCCCTCCTTCCCCACCCCCCTCTGCTCCTGTTGCCCAGAGATGGCTCCGTCTGGATCCGCGTTCAAGAATGCCAAAAACGACGAGGGGGAAGAGGGCCGTGGGAACCCGACGGGAGATCTTCGAGCACCCCCGCCCCTCACGCCTTCTCCTTTCGTCCTCCCCCAACGTCCCCACCCCCCCCCCCCTCCCCCTCTCAGTGTAGGGTTCTCTACGCGGGAGTCCTCCCCCTCTCTCTCGGGCATCTTGGGTGGAGGGTACTTGAGTCTTGTCCTGCGCAGTCCTGGGCAGTGGGGGGGCGTGGAAGGGGTCGCGAGCGCCGACTGCCTGCCCCTCTCCCGCGATTACGTCAGAGCCCGGGCGTCCCTGGAGAAGGAGCGCCTGGTGTCCACCAGCTCTCTCTCTCTCTCTCTCGAGCTGTTCCGGGAGAGGTGGGCGCCGCAGGGAGTGGGCTGCGTTAGGTCCTCCTCCCAACTCTTCAATCGCTCCCCTCCCCTTCGCTGTTTGATCACGCAGCGTTCCCCTCTGATGAGAAGGGCTTCTGCTCATCACTGGCCAGCCTGGCGTTTCCTGTGTTCCTGGTAATGGGACATCAATAAAGATTTACACACTTGTTCCCCATTGTGTCTGACACCTGCACACACACAAATTTACACACACGCACACTGACACACACACACACACAGTCACACCCACATACACACTCACATACACACACACACATACACAGACACACACCCACAGTCACACACACACACACACAGTCACACCCATACACACACCCACATACACACACACACTCACACTGACACACTGACACACCCACACACACACAGTCACACCCACACACACACACACACTCACACTGACACACAGTCACACCCACATACACACTCACATACACACACACACACTGACACAGACACAGACACACACCCACAGTCACACGCACACACACACTGACACACACACTGACACAGACACACACCCACACAGTCACACCCACACACACACACACACACAGACACAGACACACACCCACACAGTCACACCCACACACACACTCACATACACACACAGACACACACCCACACAGTCACACCCACATACACACACTGACACAGACACACTCCCACACAAACACAGACACACACCCACACACACACCCACACAGACACACACACCCACACTCACACAGACATGCATACGCTTACACACACTGACACACATCCACACTCTCACTGACACCCACCCACACACAGACACACGCACCCACACAGGCGCGCGCGCACACACACACACACCCCTACACACACAGACACACATGCACCTGCACACACACCCACGCGCGTACACAGACACACACACCCACACGCGTATACACACACCCACACCCGCCAACACACACGCACACCCCCATGCGCTCACACACACATCGTGGCCGCGGGGAAGAATAAGCCGTCAGGTGGTCGCGTGGAAGAGAAAAATAAACTGAAAAAAGACAATGAAAAGCTCTTTGCGGAGAATGTCTCCTTCCACTGTGTGCCTGGAAAGGCAGAGTAGGCCATTCAGCCCTCTCCCTCCTGGCCCGCTACTCCATGGGATTCTCTGTCTCAACCCCCCCCCTCCTCGGCCCCACAGTCGGAGCGATTTCCCGCTCACCTTCTCGGATGTGCCCGGCCCTGGCAGAGACCTCTGAGCCCGTGAGGAACTTGGTCCGCCCCTCTCTGTGCTACCGCCCCCCCCTTACCCTGAGACTGCGTCCCCAGGTGCTGGACTCCACTGTTGTGGGGGAGACTGAGCACCTCCGCTGTGGGGACACTGAGCACCTCCGCCGTGGGACACTGAGCACCTCCGCTGTGGGGACACTGAGCACCTCCGCCGTGAGGACACTGAGCACCTCCGCTGTGGGGACACTGAGCACCTCCGCCGTGGGGACACTGAGCAGCTCCGCCGTGAGGAGACTGAGCAGCTCCGCCGTGAGGACACCGAGCACCTCCGCCGTGGGGACACTGAGCACCTCCGCCGTGGGGAGACTGAGCACCTCCGCCGTGGGGACACTGAGCACCTCCGCCGTGGGACACTGAGCACCTCCGCCGTGGGGAGACTGAGCACCTCCGCCGTGGGGAGACTGAGCACCTCCGCCGTGGGGACACTGAGCACCTCCGCCGTGGGGACACTGAGCACCTCCGCCGTGGGGACACTGAGCACCTCCGCCGTGGGGACACTGAGCACCTCCGCCGTGGGACACTGAGCAGCTCCGCCGTGGGGACACTGAGCAGCTCCGCCGTGGGGAGACTGAGCACCTCCGCCGTGGGGAGACTGAGCACCTCCGCCGTGGGGAGACTGAGCACCTCCGCCGTGGGGACACTGAGCACCTCCGCCGTGGGGACACTGAGCACCTCCGCCGTGGGACACTGAGCAGCTCCGCCGTGGGGACACTGGGGGTCTCCTCCGCCGTGGGGACACTGGGGGTCTCCTCCGCCGTGGGGACACTGAGCAGCTCCACCATGGGGACACTGGGGGTCTCCTCCGCCGTGGGGACACTGGGGGTCTCCTCCGCCGTGGGGACACTGAGCAGCTCCGCCATGGGGACACTGGGGGTCTCCTCCGCCGTGGGGACACTGAGCAGCTCCGCCATGGGGACACTGGGGGTCTCCTCCGCCGTGGGGACACTGAGCAGCTCCGCCATGGGGACACTGGGGGTCTCCTCCGCCGTGGGGACACTGAGCAGCTCCGCCATGGGGACACTGGGGGTCTCCTCCGCCGTGGGGACACTGAGCACCTCCGCCGTGGGACACTGAGCAGCTCCGCCATGGGGACACTGGGGGTCTCCTCCGCCGTGGGGACACTGAGCAGCTCCGCCGTGAGGACACTGGGGGTCTCCTCCGCCGTGGGGACACTGAGCAGCTCCGCCATGGGGACACTGGGGGTCTCCTCCGCCGTGGGGACACTGAGCAGCTCCGCCATGGGGACACTGGGGGTCTCCTCCGCCGTGGGGACACTGAGCAGCTCCGCCATGGGGACACTGGGGGTCTCCTCCGCCGTGGGGACACTGAGCAGCTCCGCCATGGGGACACTGGGGGTCTCCTCCGCCGTGGGGACACTGAGCAGCTCCGCCATGGGGACACTGGGGGTCTCCTCCGCCGTGGGGACACTGAGCACCTCCGCCGTGGGACACTGAGCAGCTCCGCCATGGGGACACTGGGGGTCTCCTCCGCCGTGGGGACACTGAGCAGCTCCGCCGTGGGACACTGAGCAGCTCCGCCATGGGGACACTGGGGGTCACCTCCGCCGTGGGGACACTGAGCAGCTCCGCCGTGAGGACACTGGGGGTCTCCTCCGCCGTGGGGACACTGAGCTGCTCCACCATGGGGACACTGGGGGTCTCCTCTGCCGTGGGGACACTGAGCAGCTCCGCCATGGGGACACTGGGGGTCTCCTCCGCCGTGGGGACACTGAGCAGCTCCACCATGGGGACACTGGGGGTCTCCTCCGCCGTGGGGACACTGAGCAGCTCCGCCATGGGGACACTGGGGGTCTCCTCCGCCGTGGGGACACTGAGCAGCTCCGCCGTGGGACACTGAGCAGCTCCGCCATGGGGACACTGGGGGTCTCCTCCGCCGTGGGGACACTGAGCAGCTCCGCCGTGAGGACACTGGGGGTCTCCTCCGCCGTGGGGACACTGAGCAGCTCCACCATGGGGACACTGGGGGTCTCCTCCGCCGTGGGGACACTGAGCAGCTCCACCATGGGGACACTGGGGGTCTCCTCCGCCGTGGGGACACTGAGCAGCTCCGCCATGGGGACACTGGGGGTCTCCTCCGCCGTGGGGACACTGAGCAGCTCCGCCATGGGGACACTGGGGGTCTCCTCCGCCGTGGGGACACTGAGCACCTCCGCCGTGGGACACTGAGCAGCTCCGCCATGGGGACACTGGGGGTCTCCTCCGCCGTGGGGACACTGAGCAGCTCCGCCGTGGGACACTGAGCAGCTCCGCCATGGGGACACTGGGGGTCTCCTCCGCCGTGGGGACACTGAGCACCTCCGCCGTGGGACACTGAGCAGCTCCGCCATGGGGACACTGGGGGTCTCCTCCGCCGTGGGGACACTGAGCAGCTCCGCCGTGGGGACACTGAGCAGCTCCGCCGTGGGACACTGAGCAGCTCCGCCGTGAGGACACTGGGGGTCTCCTCCGCCGTGGGGACACTGAGCAGCTCCGCCGTGAGGACACTGGGGGTCTCCTCCGCCGTGGGGACCGGGGGAACGGTCGAGCGGGGGAGGTGCTTCCGCCCGGAAGTCGCTGTTGGGGGAAGAGGGGGACGGACCGGAAGTGACCCGCCGGGACCGGAAGCCGCGACGAGGGACCGGCAGAGGGGACGGACCTCCCGGGAGCGGAGATGGCGGCGCCCGCGGAGTGTCCCCACGTCGGAGCTGAACCCCAGTGTCCCCCTGGTGGAGCTGAACCCCAGTGTCCCCACGGCGGAGGAGACCCCCAGTGTCCCCACGGTGGAGCTGAACCCCAGTGTCCCCACGGCGGAGGAGACCCCCAGTGTCCCCACGGCGGAGCTGAACCCCAGTGTCCCCACAGCGGAGGAGACCCCCAGTGTCCCCACGGCGGAGCTGAACCCCAGTGTCCCCACAGCGGAGGAGACCCCCAGTGTCCACACGGCGGAGCTGAACCCCAGTGTCCCCACGGTGGAGCTGCTGCTTGTCCCCACGGCGGAGGAGACCCCCAGCACCCCCCTGGCGGAGCTGCGCGGTGTCCCCACGGCGGAGCTGCGCGGTGTCCCCACGGCGGAGGAGTGCCCCAGCGTCCCCACGGCGGAGCTGCGCGGTGTCCCCGCGGCGGAGCGGGCCCCCGGCGGAGGAAGGGGCAGCGTCCCTTTGACTTTAGCCAGCACGGGCGGCGGCGGGTGGCCCTGAGGCTGGCCTACCTGGGCTGGGGTTACCAGGGCTTCGCCAGCCAGGAGAACACACCCAACACGGTGGAGGAGAGGCTGTTCGAGGCCTTGCTCAAGACCCGGCTGGTGGAGAGCCGTCAGAACGCCAACTACCACCGCAGCGGGCGCACCGACAAGGGGGTCAGCGCCTTCGGGCAGGTGAGAGAGAGAGAGACACACAACCTCGTCACCCCCTTCCCCATGTACTGTCCCTGTCCCTGTCCCTGGGACAGTGTAGAGGGAGCTTTACTCTGTATCTAACCCCATGCTGTCCCTGTCTCTGGGACAGTGTAGAGGGAGCTTTACCCTGTATCTAACCCCCTGCTGTCCCTGTCCCTGGGACAGTGTAGAGGGAGCTTTACCCTGTATCTAACCCCGTGCTGTCCCTGTCTCTGGGACAGTGTAGAGGAAGCTTTACTCTGTATCTAACCCCGTGCTGTCCCTGTCCCTGGGATGTGGGGGACAGTGTAGAGGGAGCTTTACTCTGTATCTAACCCCGTGCTGTCCCTGTCCCTGGGATGGGGTGGGACAGTGTAGAGGGAGCTTTACTCTGTATCTAACCCCGTGCTGCCCCTGGGATGCGGTGGGAGGGCGGTGTAGAGGGAGCTTTACCCTCCAGCCCTCCCTGTGCACTGATCCCGTTGACTCAGACGTGACCCTGGCATTTGAACAGCCCTTTGAGAACCCCCTTAAACGTTGCCCCCATCGCCCGCCTCTCCCCAGGTCTGGCCGCACTTGTCTTATACAGCACCGTCTCGCCTTCATCCGTTCCGGGGCCCCGTTCACGAGCTGAAAAGGTTCACGAACTAAAGAGTCCGCGAACACGATTCAATTTTTTTTATCCCCCCGGTTTGAATTAATGTTCAAAGTCTGGTTGAAGATTTGTAGCTCGGGTGTCCGTTGTTGTGGTTCTGCTCGCCGAGCTGGAAGGTTTTGCTGCAAACGTTTCGTCCCCTGGCTAGGGAACATCATCAGTGCCGTTGGAGCCTCGTGTGAAGCGCTGCTTTGATGTTCCTTCCGGTATTTATAGTGGTTTGTTCTTGCCGCTTCCGGGTGTCAGTTCCAGCTGTAGTAGTTTGTATATGGGGTCCAGGTCCGTGTGTCTGTTGATGGAGTTTGTGGATGAATGCCATGCCTCTAGGAATTCCCTGGCTGTTCTCTGTCTGGCTTGTCCTATGATGGTAGTGTTGTCCCAGTCAAATTCATGTTGCTTGTTGTCTGAGTGTGTGGCTACTAGGGATAGCTGGTCGTGTCGTTTCGTGGCTAGCTGATGTTCATGGATGCGGGTTGTTAGCTGTCTTCCTGTTTGTCCTATGTAGTGTTTTGTGCAGTCCTTGCATGGGATTTTGTAAACTACGTTAGTTTGGCTCGTGCTGGCTATTGGGTCCTTCGTTCTAGTGAGTTGTTATCTGAGTGTGGCTGTTGGCTTGTGTGCCGTTATGAGTCCTAAGGGTCGCAGTAGTCTGGCTGTCAGTTCTGGCCACAAAACGACACGACCAGCTATCCCTAGTAGCCACACACTCAGACAACCAGGAACATGAATTTGACTGGGAAAACGCCACTATCATAGGACAAGCTAGACAGAGAACAGCCAGGGAATTCCTAGAGGCATAGCATTCATCCACAAACTCCATTAACAGACACTTGGACCTGGACCCCACATACAAACTACTACAGCTGAAACTGACACCCGGAAGCAGCAAGAACACACCACTATAAATACCGGAAGGAACATCAAAGCAGCGCTTCACACGAGGCTCCAACGGCACTGATGATGTTCCCTAGCCAGGGGACGAAACGTTTGCAGCAAAACCTTCCAGCTCGGCGAGCAGAACCACACAACAACTGAATTAACGTAATTCCAACTGGCCCCCTTCCCCAGCCCCGGAAAACGTAAACGTTGTTCTCTCTAACGTTATTTCGTCACGAGCGAGATCGCACGCGCGGGCACCGTCCTCGCGTTCGGACTCTTCATACCCTCCGTCGTTTCACGCCACGGGGTCGCGCCCGCTTTCCCACTTCCTGGGGGGGGAGGGGGGGCCGTAAATCGGGGCTAATTTAATACTAAAAAAAACAATGAAAGCGAGCGTAAGAAAGTTTGGGACGTAGACGACGGACGCTGCGCGCGCCAACCGGGCGAGATCACGCGAGGGCTTCTGCGTTCAAAGCAGAACACGGAAACCGCACGGGGTTTTTTTTTTTGAGATTGGACCTTGGATTTTGGACGGTTTTACGTGCGATCCTGTTCGTGAACGGACGCCGTGGCGAGGCCCCTCACCTCCTGGCACGGACAGTGGAGGAGATGGGGGGGGGGGGAGTGGAGTTGCCCGGAGCCGATGGTTTTTCTGACCTTGGGAGAGAGTTGCGCTGGCTTTCCTGTCTCCTGGTGGATGGAGAGTTCCCTTCATCCCCCTGCTCCCCCCCGTTGTCCCTCTCTGCCTCCCCCACCTCGCTCTGGGTGTGGGGTTGGGGGGGAAGTTGGTTGCGTTGTCTCCCTCCCTCAGCCGACCTCCCGCGAGGCACCTCCGACAGCGGGGGAGGAGCTGTCATCGTTCTAACCGATGGGAGTGCAGGAACCGCGGTGGGAAGGATTGTACATGACACCATTGCCATGGATGGGTCTTGGAGCATCAAGAGTTGGGAAACCTATCAGTCGATGGGCCGAGTGGTCTAATTTCTGCCCTTACGGTCTCAAGGTGGGTGGGGTAGTGGACAGAGAGATCCTGATCAATTGTGGGTCAATGCGATGAGTTATCCAAACGCCAAGGCAATTTTGGTATATCTTTCCCCTCTCCCCCTAAACCTATAACCCTCTAGTTCTGGGCTCCCCCACCCCAGGGGGAACAGACCTTGTCTATTTACCCTATCCATGTCCCCCCTCGTGATTTTATAACCCTCTAGTTCTGGACTCCCCCACCCCAGGGGGAAAAAACCTTGTCTATTTACCCTATCCATGTCCCCTCATGATGTTATAACCCTCTATAAGGTCACCCCTCAGCCTCCGACGCTCCAGGGAAAACAGCCCCAGCCTCTCCCTGTAGCTCAGACCCTCCAACATCCTTGTCAATCTTTTCTGAACCCTTTCCCAACATCTTTCCGATAGGAAGGAGACCAGAATTGCCCGCAATATTCCAACAGTGGCCCCTAACCAATGTCCTGTACAGCCGCAACATGACCCTCCCAACTCCTGTACTCAATACTCTGACCAATAAAGGAAAGCATACCAAAAGCTGCCTTCACTATCCTATCTACCTGCGACTCCACTTTCAAGGAGCTATGAACCTGCACTCCAAGGTCTCTGTGTTCAGCAACACTCCCCAGGACCTTACCATTAAGTGGATAAGTCCGGCTAAGATTCGCTTTCCCAAAGTGCAGCACCTCGCATTGATCTGAAGTGTCGAGGGACGAACTTAATAGAGGGAAATGTCGTTTCCCTCGGGATGGAGGGGATTTCAAGACTTAAGGGAGGGGGGGTATACTTCTGGGGTGAGGGGGGAGAGAGATTTGAAAACAAGAGTTGAGGGGCAACTCTTGACATCAGACGGTGGCGTGCGTGTGGAGTGGGGACAGGTACGTGGATGAGGGCACGGACAGGAATGGTTTGGAGAGTCTGGCCGAATCCTTCCCCGCGTTTCAGTCTCCCGTACCCGAGGGTGTGCAGGGAAGGTTCACTCGGATCCCGGGGAAGGGAGAGGTTAGGTCAGTCAAAGCCCGAGGGGGTTGGGGTGTGAGTGTTGGGGGTGGGGAAGGGGGATTCCTTCCCACAGAGAGCTGGAAGGGCTGGCCTGTATATTCAAGGCACTGAGACGCAGAGAGAGACAGAGACAGAGAGGGAGGGAGGGGACAGAGAGAGAGAGAGACAGAGAGGGAGGGGACAGAGAGAGAGAGAGACGGAGAGGGAGGGGACAGAGAGAGAGAGAGACGGAGAGAGAGACAGAGAGAGAGGGAGGGGACAGAGAGAGAGAGAGACAGAGAGGGAGGGGACAGAGAGAGAGAGAGACAGAGAGAGAGACAGACAGAGAGGGAGGGGACAGAGAGAGAGAGAGACAGAGAGGGAGGGGACAGAGAGAGAGGGAGGGGACAGAGAGGGAGGGAGGGGGGGCAGAGAGAGAGAGGGAGGGGACAGACAGAGACAGAGAGGGAGGGGACAGAGAGAGACAGAGACAGAGAGGGAGGGACAGACAGAGACAGAGAGGGAGGGGACAGAGAGAGACAGGGACAGAGAGAGACAGAGACAGAGAGGGGACAGAGAGAGACAGAGAGGGAGGGGACAGACAGAGACAGAGAGGGAGGGGACAGACAGAGAGAGAGAGGGGACAGACAGAGACAGAGAGAGAGAGGGAGGGGACAGACAGAGAGGGAGGGGACAGACAGAGACAGAGAGGGGACAGACAGAGACAGAGAGGGAGGGGACAGAGAGAGACAGAGAGGGGACAGACAGAGACAGAGAGGGAGGGGACAGAGAGAGACAGAGAGGGAGGGGACAGACAGAGACAGAGAGGGAGGGAGGGGACAGAGAGAGAGAGGGAGGGGACAGAGAGAGAGAGAGAGTCTAGTCAGAGAGGGAATCAAGGGTAATGGTAGGGGGCGAGGAGGCAGGAGACTGGGATAGCAGGCTCGATGGGCTGAATGGCCGCCTGCTGCTGCTCCTGTTTCGGATGGTCTGAACCCTGTCTCTCTCTCTCTCACTCTTGTCTGTTTGTCTCTCTCTCCCTCTCCCCGTCTCTCTCTCCCTCTCTCCTTCCCCCCTCCTCCATCTCTATCTCTCTTCCTTCTCCCCACCCCCATCTGTCTCTCCCCCCCCCCTCTCTCTCTCCTCCTCCCATCCTCCATCTCTCTCTCTCCCCCCCTCTCCGTCTCAACCTCTCTCCTTCTCCCCATCCCCCATCGCTCCTCCTCTCCCCCCATCTCTCTCTCCCTGTCTCTCCCCTCTCTCTCCTCCTCCCATCCTCCATCTCTCTCTCTCCCCTCTCTCTCCTTCACCCCATCATCCATCTCTCTCTCTCTCTCTCTCTCTCTCCCTCTCCCATCATCCATCCCTCTCCTGTCTGCACTTCCCTCTTCCCCGTCTCTCTCCCTATCTGCGCCTCGCTCTCCCCCACCATCTCTCTCTCCCTCTCCTCATCGATTGCTCTCTCCCATCCCCCCCATCTCTCTCCCTCTCCTCCCCATCGTCCATCTCTCTGCCTCTGTCCTCCCCCCACCGTCTCTCTCCATCCCCCACCGTCTCTCTCTCTCTCTCCATCCCCCACCGTCTCTCTCTCTCTCTCCACCCCCCACCGTCTCTCTCTCTCTCTCCACCCCCCACCGTCTCTCTCTCTCTCTCCATCCCCCACCGTCTCTCTCTCTCTCTCCCTCCCACCGTCTCTCTCTCTCCCTCCCACCGTCTCTCTCGCTCTCTCCACCCCCCACCGTCTCTCTCTCTCTCTCTCTCTCCCTCCCACCGTCTCTCTCTCTCTCTCCCTCCCACCGTCTCTCTCTCTCTCTCTCCCTCCCACCGTCTCTCTCTCTCTCTCCCTCCCACCGTCTCTCTCTCTCTCTCCATCCCCCACCGTCTCTCTCTCTCTCTCCCTCCCACCGTCTCTCTCTCTCTCTCTCTCCATCCCCCACCGTCTCTCTCTCTCTCTCCATCCCCCATCGTCTCTCTCTCTCTCTCCATCCCCCACCGTCTCTCTCCCTCTCTCCACCGTCTCTCTCGCTCTCTCCATCCCCCACCGTCTCTCTCTCTCTCTCCATCCCCCACCGTCCCTCTCGCTCTCTCCATCCCCCACCGTCTCTCTCCCTCTCCCCATCCCCCACCGTCTCTCTCGCTCTCTCCATCCCCCACCGTCTCTCTCTCTCTCTCTCCCTCCCACCGTCTCTCTCTCTCTCTCTCCATCCCCCACCGTCCCTCTCGCTCTCTCCCTCCCTCCCACCGTCTCTCTCTCTCTCTCTCCCTCCCTCCCACCGTCTCTCTCTCTCTCCACCCCCCACCGTCTCTCTCTCTCTCTCCATCCCCCACCGTCTCTCTCTCTCTCTCCCTCCCACCGTCTCTCTCTCTCTCTCCATCCCCCACCGTCTCTCTCTCTCTCCATCCCCCACCGTCTCTCTCGCTCTCTCCATCCCCCACCGTCTCTCTCGCTCTCTCCATCCCCCACCGTTTCTCTCCATCCCCCACCATCTCTCTCTCTCCATCCCCCACCGTCTCTCTCCACCCCCCATCGTCTCTCTCGCTCTCTCCATCCCCCACCGTCTCTCTCGCTCTCTCCATCCCCCACCGTCTCTCTCCACCCCCCACCATCTCTCTCTCTCTCTCCATCCCCCACCGTCTCTCTCCACCCCCCATCGTCTCTCTCGCTCTCTCCATCCCCCACCGTCTCTCTCACTCTCTCCATCCCCCACCGTCTCTCTCACTCTCTCCATCCCCCACCGTCTCTCTCCATCCCCCACCATCTCTCTCTCTCTCTCCATCCCCCACCGTCTCTCTCTCTCTCACTCTCTCCATCCCCCCCCGTCTCTCTCCCCCTCTCCATCCCCCAATCCCTCTCCCTCTCCCGTCCCTCTCCCTCTCCCCACGTCCCCTCCAGGTGATCTCCCTGGACGTGCGGTCGAACCAGCGAGGGGAGGCTGGCGCTGAGGGGCCGGAGGGGCTGGCCGGGGAGCTGCGGTACACCCACATGCTGAACCGGGTGCTGCCCGCGGACATCCGGGCGCTGGCCTGGGCGCCCGCTGGCCGGGACTTCAGCGCCCGCTTCAGCTGCCTGCACCGCACCTACCACTACTACTTCCCGGCGTCGGGGCTGGCGCTAGGACGCATGGACGGCGCCGCCCGGCGCTTTGAGGGCACCCACGACTTCCGGAACCTCTGTAAGATGGACGTGGCTAACAGAGTGACCAACTTCCGCCGCACTGTGCTCAGGGCCCGGGTGGAGGCTGTGCCCGAGGCCGGGCCGGAACCTTCCGGCAACGGGCCTGCGGCCTACCGCATGTGTCGCTTCGAGGTGCGGGGCCTGGCCTTCCTGTACCACCAGGTGCGGTGCATGGCCGCCGTCCTGCTGCTGATTGGCCAGGGCCTGGAGGAACCGGAGGTCATTGACCAGCTCCTGGACGTGGACAGGAACCCCCGCAAGCCCCAGTACAGGTCGGTACCCCCTTCCCAGCAGGCACCAGTACAGGTGTGTAACCCCTCGGCGCTGACCCTACCTCAGTGCGGTGCTCCCTCGGCGCTGACCCTCCCACAGTGCGGGGCTCCCTCGGCGCCGACCCTCCCACAGTGCGGGGCTCCCTCGGCGCCGACCCTCCCACAGTGCGGGGCTCCCTCGGCGCTGACCCTCCCACAGTGCGGGGCTCCCTCGGCGCTGACCCTCCCACAGTGTGGGGCTCCCTCGGCACTGACCCTCCCACAGTGCGAAGCTCCCTCGGCGCTGACCCTCCCACAGTGCGGGGCTCCCTCAGCGCTGACCCTCCCTCAGTGCGGGGCTCCCTCAGCGTTGACCCTTCCTCAATGCCGAGCTCCCTCAGCGCTGACCCTCTCCCCTCTCTCTCTCCCCCTTGCAGTATGGCTGTGGATTACCCCTTGGTCCTGTACGACTGCGCCTACGAAAACCTGGAGTGGATCGTCGACCCAGACGCTCGGAGTTTCACCGTGAGCCAGCTCCACTCCATGTGGACTCAGCACGCCATCAAAACCCGGATCCTGTACTCCATGCTCCAGGGACTGGGACAGGCACCAAGTGAGGAGGAACGAGGTACGATGTTTCTCCTCTTGAGAGTCTGCTCTTGCTCCGAGAGAGAGAGAGAGTGGGGGTCTGTCCGGGATCTTTCGTACCCCTGACCAGGTTTAGTCGGGGTTTAGATCGGACGTGAGACCTGCGTGTAGATTTGGCCTGGATGTTTAACAGGGCGGGCTAGGGGTTCGGGTGCACAACTCTTTAGCACGCAGGAGTTGGGGACGTCAAGTTGAGGTTGTGCAGGACGTCTGGTAGGCCGCGTCCAGTTCTCTCTCGGGGAAGTCTGCTGCGTGGCTGGAGAGGGGTTCGGAGGAGAGCCAGCGGGATGTGGCCGAACGTAGAGGGTTTGAATTACGAGGAGGGTTGTCACCAGAGAGGTGACCTTATCGAGGTCTATAAAGGGGGGGCTCTGCACCCTCAGGCGTGCGGGGGATTTGAAGACCAGTTTTGAAGGCCTGAGATTTCACGAGGACTCGCGAGGCAACTTCGCCACGCACGCGTGCGCGAGAGCAACAGCAAACGTCCTGGGGGAAGTGGTGGACGTGGCTGCACTGACAAGGCTAAAAAAGGAAACCTGGTCGAGGACATGGGTGGGGAACGGTTTGGAAGGACAGGGCGTTGGGGTCGGCAGGGACCCTTTGGGCTGAAGGGACTGTATGCGCCGGGCCTGACCTCCGGCGAATGTGTTGGAGGCCGTCCAACAGAGGTTTGCCAGACTGACGCCAGGAGTGAGTGAGCGTGCACTGTCGGTAAACGGTTAGGGTCGGTCCACTGGACCTTCGAGGACTGAGGGGTGAGCGGGGCGTTGAGGGACCCGGAGGGAGGAACGCCTCCAACTGCTCAAGGCACCGGGATCCGTCAACGGCTGTGAACAGCTTCCGGGCCCTGTGTCTGACTCGTGCCTCGTCAATGGTGGGGACAGGTTTTGGGGGTGGGGTGGAGGGAGTCAGGAGGGGAGTTCCTCTCGCTGCAGGGTTCCCAGCCTCTGACCTGCTCCTGGAGCCAAAGGATTGATTCGGGGTTGGGTCCCAATTCAGTTTCTGCTCAATGGGAACCCCCAGGATGTTGATAGTGGGGGGAGGGAGGGGGGGATTCAGTGACGGTAACGCCATTGAACGTCAAGGGGGCGATGGTTAGATTCTCCCTCAATGGGAACCCCCAGGATGTTGATAGTGGAGGGCGTGGGCGGCTATCCGGTTTTCCCCTGACCCTGTTCGGCCCTCCCTCAGGATCGGGGACGGACCCCCTGCGGGAACGGGAGCGGGACCGGGACCCACCCCCGGACGCAACGCCGCGCCTGGCGGACCGGCTGATGGAGGGGGTGAGGCCGCGGCGCTACAAGAGGCTGATGGAGCGGGAGCTCTGCGAGGGGCTGGAGTCGCGCATCCTCCACTACGCCAAGAGGGGGCGCATCGAGCTGCCGGCGTCCATGAGGGTCGGCGGCCAGGAGGGGGGCCGCCCGAAGGAGGTGGAGGAAGACGACGACGCAGCTCCGGCCCTCCCTCACCCTCCGAGGTGACGGGGGGAAGAGGAGGAGGAGTGCAGGGGACCTGTGGCAGGTCCGCTCAGTGGGTCCGATGGGGGTCAGACATGTCCCGGTGTAATCCTGTGGAGGGGTGGGACGGAGCTCGATTTGGTCCCCCCCCCCCCGAACTTGGTCAATAAAAGACATTTTCTTTTTGTAAGGCGGTCTCTCTCTCTCTCTCTCTGTCTCCATCGTACGATCCGCTCGCTCCCGGTCCGTCCGGATAACGTCCCGTATCCCATCATGCTCTGGTGCGGTCAACCTGAGGTTGGCGAGCCAAGTGTCTCCCTCCGCCGGCTCTCTGACGCCCGGACGTCGTTCGGTGAGCTTCCGGCGTCACCTCATGGGTGCCGGGAGGGGTGGGCGAATGGAAAGATCCTGTGCCCAGACGGTGGTGTTGGGATGCGTTCGCTGTATGGGATCGCACTCTGTGAGTGGGGGAGGGGCCGTGGGCATCGCCAGCCTCAAATGGACGGCCGGAGGGCCGGTCGGTTAGACCTAGGTCTTGGTGCCTGGTTTGGGGTGAGTGGGGTTTGAGGAGCTGGAAGGGGCGGGGCCAGAGAGACAGTTGGGTCTGAAGGGGCGGGGTCAGGGTGAGTTGGGTATGAAGGGGCGGGGCCAGAGTGAGTGGGGTATGAAGGGGCGGGGTCAGGGTGACAGTTGGGTATGAAGGGGCGGGGTCAGAGAGAGTGGGGTATGAAGGGGCGGGGTCAGAGTGAGAGGGGTATGAAGGGGCGGGGTCAGAGTGAGAGGGGTATGAAGGGGCGGGGTCAGAGTGAGTGGGGTATGAAGGGGCGGGGTCAGAGTGACAGTTGGGTATGAAGGGGCGGGGTCAGAGTGAGAGGGGTATGAAGGGGCGGGGTCAGAGTGACAGTTGGGTATGAAGGGGCGGGGTCAGAGTGAGAGGGGTATGAAGGGGCGGGGTCAGAGTGAGAGGGGTATGAAGGGGCGGGGTCAGAGTGACAGTTGGGTATGAAGGGGCGGGGTCAGAGTGACAGTTGGGTATGAAGGGGCGGGGTCAGAGTGAGTGGGGTATGAAGGGGCGGGGTCAGAGTGAGAGGGGTATGAAGGGGCGGGGTCAGAGTGACAGTTGGGTATGAAGGGGCGGGGCCAGAGTGACAGTTGGGTATGAAGGGGCGGGGTCAGAGTGACAGTTGGGTATGAAGGGGCGGGGTCAGAGAGTGGGGTATGAAGGGGCGGGGTCAGAGTGAGTGGCGCATGAAGGGGCGGGGTCAGAGTGAGTTGGGTATGAAGGGGCGGGGTCAGAGTGAGTGGCGCATGAAGGGGCGGGGTCAGAGTGAGTTGGGTATGAAGGGGCGGGGTCAGAGTGAGTGGCGCATGAAGGGGCGGGGTCAGAGTGAGTTGGATATGAAGGGGCGGGGTCAGAGTGACGTTCGGATTGAAGGGGCGGGGTCAGAGTGACGTTCAGGATGGAAGAGGCGGGGTTGGAGTGACGTTTCGATTGAATGGGCGGGTTGGCGCTACCGGAAGGGGCGGGCTAACAGTGGCCGTTGGTGTTTAAATGCCCGGAAGAGGCGGGGTCGGAGTGACAGCGTGCGCACGGACGGGCCGGAAGAGGCGGAGTCGGAGTGACAGCGTGCGCACGGACGGGCCGGAAGAGGCGGGGTCAGTGACGGTTGGAGCCGTTGGTCCCGGTAATGGCGGCGGCGGGGGGCCTGTGCGGACGGAGGCTCGGCCCCGGCTTCCTGCGGCGCGGGCGGTCAGGCCCAGGCCGAGGGATCCGCCGCAACCTCCTGTCCGTCCCCAACCCTCACCCCTCCCAGGACCCGGGGTCAGGAGGTCAACAGGTGGGGGAGGGGGCGGGGCCCGTGGTGGCGGGGGCGGGGCCCCGTGTGGGGAGGGGGCGGGGGCCCCGTGTGGGGAGGGGGCGGGGGCCCCGTGTGGGGAGGGCCCCCCGTGTGGGGAGGGCCCCGTGTGGGGAGGGGGCGGGGCCCCGTGTGGGGAGGGGGCGGGGCCTGTGATGGCGTGGGCGGGGCCTGTGATGGCGTGGCCGGGGCCCCGTGTGGGGAGGGGGCGGGGCCCCGTGTGGGGAGGGGGCGGGGCCAGTGTTGTAGGTGGGCGGGGTCCTGTGGTGGATGGGGCGCGGCCTGTGCTGGAGGGGCGGGGTCCCGTGGTGGAGGGGGGCGGGGTCCCGTGGTGGAGGGGGGGGTCTATGCTGGAGGTGGGCAAGCCTGTAATGAGGGGCGGGGCTTGTGAAGGAGGGGCGGGGCTCAATAGGTGATGTCAGTGGTTTGGGGGAGGGGCCATTGCGTCCAGAGACGGGGGTGGACCCCCATGACGACTATCTCCCCCCCCCCCCCCCCCCCCTTACCCTCCCTGACTGGGTGATGGTCCCTGTGTGATTATCCCCCCCCCCCCTTACCCTCCCTGACTGGGTGATGGTCCCTGTGTGATTATCCCCCCCCCCTTACCCTCCCTGACTGGGTGATGGTCCCTGTGTGATTATCCCCCACCCCCCCTCCCCCTCCCTGACTGGGTGATGGTCCCTGTGTGATTATCCCCCCCCCCCCCCCCTTACCCTCCCTGACTGGGTGATGGTCCCTGTGTGATTATCCCCCCCCCCCTTACCCTCCCTGACTGGGTGATGGTCCCTGTGTGATTATCCCCCCCCCCCCCCCCTTACCCTCCCTGACTGGGTGATGGTCCCTGTGTGATTATCCCCCCCCCCCCCCCCCTTACCCTCCCTGACTGGGTGATGGTCCCTGTGTGATTATCCCCCCCCCCCTTACCCTCCCTGACTGGGTGATGGTCCCTGTGTGATTATCCCCCCCCCCCCCCCCTTACCCTCCCTGACTGGGTGATGGTCCCTGTGTGATTATCCCCCCCCCCCCCCTTACCCTCCCTGACTGGGTGATGGTCCCTGTGTGATTATCCCCCCCCCCCCCTTACCCTCCCTGACTGGGTGATGGTCCCTGTGTGATTATCCCCCCCCCCCCCCCTTACCCTCCCTGACTGGGTGATGGTCCCTGTGTGATTATCCCCCCCCCCCCTTACCCTCCCTGACTGGGTGATGGTCCCTGTGTGATTATCCCCCACCCCCCCTTACCCTCCCTGACTGGGTGATGGTCCCTGTGTGATTATCCCCCACCCCGCTTACCCTCCCTGACTGGGTGATGGTCCCTGTGTGATTATCCCCCCCCCCCCCCTTACCCTCCCTGACTGGGTGATGGTCCCTGTGTGATTATCCCCCCCCCCCCCTTACCCTCCCTGACTGGGTGATGGTCCCTGTGTGATTATCCCCCCCCCTTACCCTCCCTGACTGGGTGATGGTCCCTGTGTGATTATCCCCCCCCCTTACCCTCCCTGACTGGGTGATGGTCCCTGTGTGATTATCCCCCCTCCCCCCCTGACTGGGTGATGGTCCCTGTGTGATTATCCCCCCTCCCCCCCTGACTGGGTGATGGTCCCTGTGAGCTGTCTGGGTCTCGTGGGGATCATGGGGACAAGTCGCTCAATGCTGAACAGTTCTCTCTCTCTCTCCCTCTCCCCTCTCCCCCTTCCTCTCCACCCCCCCCCAGCCCCCGGTTACTCGGTCAGTACAGGAACTCCAGCGACTGAGCCAGCGCCTGCAGAGGGTGCACCCGAATGTTCTGGCCAAGGTGCTCCGGAAGAGCCTCACCCAGCACGGGGACAGCCTGCTCGCAGTTAATAAACCCTACGGGGTTCCCGTGACAGGTAAGGGGGGGCTCCCCACCTCCCAGCAAGCAGGGGCTGGGGGAGGAGGGCAATGCAACGCGGTCACTCACACCTCCACTGTGGTCTCATTCCACTCTCTCTCTCTCTCGCACCACCCTCCCTCCCTCCCTCTCCATCTCTCTCTCCCCCCTCTCTTCCCCCCATCCTCCTCCCCCCCTCTCCCCTCCCCCCCCTCTCCCCTCCCCTCCCTCCCTCTCCCCATGTCTCCCTCCCTCTCCCCATGTCTCCCTTTCCCCTCCTCTCTCCCCCCACTCCCCCTCTCTCTCCCCCCTCTCTCCCCTCCTCCCTCCCCCTCTCCCCTCCCCCACTGTGGAGCAGCAGCCCCAGGCCTGGGTCCCAGCGTTGAGGAAGTGCTCCCGGTGCTGGCCAAGATGCAGTTTGGGATGAAGGCCGAGCCCCTGCACCTGTGTCACCGCCTGGATAAAGACAGCAGCGGTGCCATGCTGCTGGCCCGGGACCTCCAGTCAGCACAGGCCGTACGCCACCTCTTCAGGCAGCACCAGGTCACCAAGAAATACTGGTATAGCAGGGCCAACAAACTGTCCATTCACTCCATCCATCCGGGGGTGGGTGTGTGTAACTGTGTTCCCCCTGTCTCTCACTCCGTCTGGGTGTGTGTGTGTGTGTGTGTAACTGTGTTCCCCCTGTCTCTCACTCCGTCTGGGTGGGTGTGTGTGTGTGTAACTGTGTTCCCCCTGTCTCTCGCTCCGTCTGGGTGTGTGTGTGTAACTGTGTTCCCCCTGTCTCTCCCTCCGTCTGGGTGTGTGTGTGTGTGTAACTGTGTTCCCCCTGTCTCTCACTCCGTCTGGGTGCGTGTGTGTGTGTGTAACTGTGTTCCCCCTGTCTCTCACTCCGTCTGGGTGTGTGTGTGTAACTGTGTTCCCCCTGTCTCTCCCTCCGTCTGGGTGTGTGTGTGTGTGTAACTGTGTTCCCCCTGTCTCTCACTCCGTCTGGGTGCGTGTGTGTATCTGTGTTCCCCCTGTCTCTCCCTCCGTCTGGGTGTGTGTGTGTAACTGTGTTCCCCCTGTCTCTCCCTCCGTCTGGGTGTGTGTGTGTAACTGTGTTCCCCCTGTCTCTCACTCCGTCTGGGTGTGTGTGTGTGTGTAACTGTGTTCCCCCTGTCTCTCACTCCGTCTGGGTGTGTGTGTGTGTGTAACTGTGTTCCCCCTGTCTCTCACTCCGTCTGGGTGGGTGTGTGTGTGTGTAACTGTGTTCCCCCTGTCTCTCGCTCCGTCTGGGTGTGTGTGTGTAACTGTGTTCCCCCTGTCTCTCCCTCCGTCTGGGTGTGTGTGTGTAACTGTGTTCCCCCTGTCTCTCCCTCCGTCTGGGTGGGTGTGTGTGTGTGTAGCTGTGTTCCCCCTGTCTCTCCCTCCGTCTGGGTGGGTGTGTGTAACTGTGTTCCCCCTGTCTCTCCCTCCGTCTGGGTGGGTGGGTGTGTGTGTGTGTAGCTGTGTTCCCCCTGTCTCTCCCTCCGTCTGGGTGGGTGTGTGTAACTGTGTTCCCCCTGTCTCTCCCTCCGTCTGGGTGGGTGTGTGTGTGTAGCTGTGTTCCCCCTGTCTCTCCCTCCGTCTGGGTGCGTGTGTGTAACTGTGTTCCCCCTGTCTCTCCCTCCGTCTGGGTGTGTGTGTGTAACTGTGTTCCCCCTGTCTCTCCCTCCGTCTGGGTGTGTAACTGTGTTCCCCCCGTCTCTCCCTCTGTCTGGGTGTGTAACTGTGTTCCCCCTGTCTCTCCCTCCGTCTGGGTGTGTAACTGTGTTCCCCCTGTCTCTCCCTCTGTCTGGGTGCGTGTGTGTAGCTGTGTTCCCCCTGTCTCTCCCTCCGTCTGGGTGCGTGTGTGTAGCTGTGTTCCCCCTGTCTCTCCCTCCGTCTGGGTGCGTGTGTGTAGCTGTGTTCCCCCTGTCTCTCCCTCCGTCTGGGTGCGTGTGTGTATCTGTGTTCCCCCTGTCTCTCCCTCCGTCTGGGTGTGTGTGTGTAACTGTGTTCCCCCTGTCTCTCCCTCCGTCTGGGTGTGTAACTGTGTTCCCCCTGTCTCTCCCTCTGTCTGGGTGTGTAACTGTGTTCCCCCTGTCTCTCCCTCCGTCTGGGTGTGTAACTGTGTTCCCCGTCTCTCCCTCCGTCTGGGTGCGTGTGTGTATCTGTGTTCCCCCTGTCTCTCCCTCCGTCTGGGTGTGTGTGTGTAACTGTGTTCCCCCTGTCTCTCCCTCCGTCTGGGTGTGTAACTGTGTTCCCCCTGTCTCTCCCTCTGTCTGGGTGTGTATCTGTGTTCCCCCTGTCTCTCCCTCCGTCTGGGTGTGTAACTGTGTTCCCCCTGTCTCTCCCTCCGTCTGTCTGTGGTGTAATGATGTTAACCCGGTCTCTCTCTCTCTCCCTCTCTCAGGGTTATAACTGTGGGAGTTCCAGTCCCTGCTGAAGGAGTTATTGACATTCCCATCATTGAGAGGGTGGTCAGCAGCCCCAGGAAACATTTTAAGGTCAGATTCTGGCTTAATATCTCCCTCAGACACTCCCAGGGGACAGCATGGGGTTAGATACAGCGTAAAGCTCCCTCTACACTGTCCCCCCATCCCAGGGACAGGGACACCACGGGGTTAGATACAGAGTAAAGCTCCCTCTACACTGTCCCCCCATCCCAGGGACAGGGACACCACGGGGTTAGATACAGAGTAAAGCTCCCTCTACACTGTCCCCCCATCCCAGGGACAGGGACACCACGGGGTTAGATACAGAGTAAAGCTCCCTCTACACTGTCCCCCCCATCCCAGGGACAGGGACACCACGGGGTTAGATACAGAGTAAAGCTCCCTCTACACTGTCCCCCCATCCCATGGACAGGGACAGCACGGGGTTAGATACAGAGTAAAGCTCCCTCTACACTGTCCCCCCATCCCATGGACAGGGACAGCACGGGGTTAGATACAGAGTAAAGCTCCCTCTTGTTATAAAGTGGAGGTTGGGCCCCTTCTGAGAACTGAAACTGAAATGCCCCACAGAGCACCACCCACCCTGTAATCTGACAACCTGTCTCTCCTGAATTCCAGCACCTTCCGGTGGGTAAATCAGATCAGTCCCTTATACACTCACTTCCTAAAACTGACAAGTAACTCGCTTGTTTTATTTATCAAACACTCACCATGAACATATGTATTAACAAACTGAATAAATCCCTTCAAACACAACAGAAGTTTGTCTGTTGGAATTCGCCCCAGACGACGTGCCTTCTGGAATGTTCTGTACCTCCTTCTCTGTCATTTGTCCCGTGGTTATTGAGATGGTGTTCTCTCTCTGGCGTAGAGGAGGCTGTGAGAGCCAGTGATTCTCTCTCGAGAGAGAGCTGAGGGTTGTTTGTCCAACTGCCCCCTTCCTTTCCTGCCCATCGATGACCTGTCAGTATTTCCTACAATAGGATTGGGTCCTCTGTTGTCAGAACCATCAGATTTACATTTAGTGGGCTTTTGGTGTCGAAGGGCCTGGTTTAAATTGATTGGCTAAGTTTGAAAGTCTGTTGCCTTGGCAAAAACTGCTGCTTACTGTACGGCCTTTCTGTACAAAATATTTCAGTCCGAGGGCTCTCAGCACATTCTTTCTGCGCTTCGCGATTTAGAATGAAAAATAAAACAACGCAATCTTCTAAAGGGACCATGCAGCGCGTCCCCCAAGCCCTCTGAGCATTTTACAAACACCAAATTCTAGCTTGCCGTCTCCCAATCTACAATTACTCCACCCACGTTCACGGCACTCGACACTGATCCCCCCCCCCCACCTCTATCCCAGGACAGGGCGAGGTACAAAGTGACGCTGTGTCCCTGCCTCCTGCAGATGGCCCTTGCTCCTTTATTCCGAGTCGGTGACGTGGAGGGCACCATGTTACGGGTGCGGCAGAGCCGAGCTGCACACACTGCTGTCACCCATTATCGCGTCCTGCAAAGTTCCGGCTCTGCTGCTCTGCTGGAGCTACAGCCATTGACGGGTGAGTGGCCGGGGGGGGGGGGGGATGCCAGGGGTCCGGCTCTCCCTCCAATCCCTGCAGTGGTCTCCAAATATCGCACGCAGTGTGTGTGTACGTATGTGGGCAAAACATCTATCACTCTTCCCTTAGCTTCCAAGTTCGGAAGGTACGTTCACTTGGTGAGTCACTGCACTGGGGCTTGCAGAGGGTACACACTACTGCTCCTCTACGTCGGAACGGGGGAGGGGGGGGATTCAGTGATGGTAACGTCATTGAACGTCAAGGGGGCGATGGTTAGATTCTCTCTCAATGGGAACCCCCAGGATGTTGATAGTGGGGAGGGGGGGAGGGGGGATTCAGTGACGGTAACACCATTGAACGTCAAGGGGGCGATGGTTAGATTCTCTCTCAATGGGAACCCCCAGGATGTTGATAGTGGGGGGGAGGGGGGATTCAGTGACGGTAACACCATTGAACGTCAAGGGGGCGATGGTTAGATTCTCTCTCAATGGGAACCCCCAGGATGTTGATAGTGAGGGGAGGGGGGATTCAGTGAGGGTAACACCATTGAACGTCAAGGGGGCGATGGTTAGATTCTCTCTCAATGGGAACCCCCAGGATGTTGATAGTGAGGGGAGGGGGGATTCAGTGACGGTAACACCATTGAACGTCAAGGGGGCGATGGTTAGATTCTCTCTAGTTGGAGATGCCCATGGCCTGGTTATTATGAGACGATGGTACCTGCCCCGGCCTCCTCCTCCTCCAGGCCCGTGTGCAGTGATGCCTGGGCTGGAGAGTGGTTCCCTCTGCTGGACATCCACCTGTCCATGAGACAGCCCCTCTCTCTCTCCCTCAGTGAGGTGATCTGAACGTGTGTGTGGTCAGGAAGCTCAGGGTTTGGGGACCAGCTGAGTGGGAATGAGTAACTGATACCCTCTTCCCCCCAGGCGTGAAACATCAGCTGAGGGTCCATCTTGCTCTGGGGCTCAGCTGCCCCATCCTCGGTGACCATAAATATTCCAAGTGGAACAGCCTCCAACCACAGGTAAGAGAGAGGGGGGGGGGAGGGAGACGGAGGGAGTGGGAGAGTGAGGGAGTGGGTGATGGGGGGTGGGGGGGAGGGGGAGACGGGGAATGGGTGACAGGGAGTGAGGGGGGGACACGGAGGGGGAATGGTGGATGGTGGTGGATTCACACAGACATGTTGTGTATTAATCTCTGTGCCTGGGGTTTTGTTTGGAACCAGAAACTTCCGGAAGGCATGCTGAAACGGCTGGGCCTGCCCCAGCCAAAGTGCCGGTACCTGCCTCTGTACGTTCACGGCCGGCAGCTGTTGGTGCCGGGACCCGGGGAAGGGGACAGCTCAGCCTCCGAGACCCACCGCCTCCAGCTCAATGTGGTCAGCAAGCCCCCCCGCTACTTCCGAGAAGCCCTGAGGAAACTCGGGATCCAGACCCCGGAGAGTCCGTCCCAGTGACGGCGGGCTCCGCACAGCTCCAGGGCATCAGCGATGCCGGGTCAGTCAGGGCTGAGGGGCAGGAACGAGGGGCCTCCTTCAACAAGAACGAGATGGGCGATGCCGAGGGTCGGGGGATAAAAAAAAACCAAGAGTTGAAAGCTCACTCAACCACGAGAGTATTTACAGAGGCATTCTGACACACACACACACATCCGAGTCAGCGAGAGAGAGATGGTTAGCCTGCGTTCTCCGGAGAAACTGGACTGTGCAGGCGTTTGGGCGTTCCTGGGTTGAACACGGTTTGTCGTACACGTCTCCAAAAGCTGGAAGGGAAGTGGCGTTTCTGCTGAAAAGCGGGTCGCTTTGCTCTGATTGAGATTTTTTGAGAATGATGGAGCTTATCGCTTTAAATTATTGGACAAACGGCCTTGATTGAGGGAAGGATTCTGCCATTTGTGACCTAGCAACAGCCTCTGAAATCCAGTTGACATTCCATTTGCAGAAGAGTTCTGTCAGCTGGTGACAGAAGGTCTCTCTCTCTCTGATCGAATCCGAGCCATTGTGTGACAGAGGATGAAGATTCTCGACAGTCGCCAGTTCAGTCTCCATGAGGAAAAGGAACAAGTTCACGTATTCTCTCAGTCTCTGAAAAGGCCGTCATCCCCTTCCTGCCTTGCTTTCAGGGAGTGGGAGGTGTTGCACAGCTCCACCTCAGAATAAATTAATCTTTTTTTTTAAGACATTGTTGAAGGCGTGTTGTGGAGGTCCCTGGGAGCTGTTTCCCGTTGGTTAAATGAAAGAGCGATGCTCCTGGTGGACACTGGGCTGCCACACCTCAGCCTACCCCAGTGAGCCGGCACAGTGTTCATCGGTAATCCTGCTGCTGCCAGTATTCACTCACTCGGGCTGGTACTGAGAGTCTCCAGGAGCCTGTGACAGTGACGGAGGACGGAGCGGTCAGTCTTCCTGGCACTGCCCAGTACCCTCTGCTCCGTCTCCTGGACAATCAGAGACAGCTTCTCACATGAGTTCATCGAGACCAGAACCTGAGAGGGGCAGTGGAGGGGAAAGCAGGGGGGGAGGGTCAG
>NW_026868308.1:47500-57852 GCF_020745735.1 Hemiscyllium ocellatum
GAGGAGGGAGAGAGAGAGATAGAGGAGGGAGAGAGAGAGATAGAGAGATAGAGGAGGGAGAGAGAGAGATAGAGAGATAGAGGAGGGAGAGAGAGAGAGAGAGAGAGAGATAGAGGAGGGAGAGAGAGAGAGATAGAGGAGGGAGAGAGAGAGAGAGAGAGAGATAGAGGAGAGAGAGAGAGAGATAGAGGAGAGAGAGAGAGAGAAGAGATGAAGGGATTAGAGAGTGTGAGAGAGAGAGAGGGGACAGGGGTTGTGGAGTGAGTACAGGAAACGGGCAGTGACACAGCATGTCCACACTGCCCCTACACTGGGTCCCACCATACCTGCTCCAACCTTTCCTGTTCATGGACTCCCCCCCCCCCCCCCCCCCGCACTTCCTCCAGGAAGGTGATTCCACATACAAAGTAATTTATACATCAACTGCCCCTCATGTCTGTAAGTGTCCCACCGCTCGCCATAACAGGGAGAGATTCCAGTTAAAAAGCACCACACTGCGGTGTAGTATTACCCTCCCCCAGTGCGGGGCTCCCTCGGCGCTGACCCTCCCACAGTGCGGGGCCCCCTCGGCGCTGACCCTCCCACAGTGCGGGGCTCCCTCGGCGCTGACCCTCCCACAGTGCGGGGCTCCCTCGGCGCTGACCCTCCCCCAGCGCGGGGCTCCCTCGGCGCTGACCCTCCCCCAGCGCGGGGCTCCCTCGGCGCGGACCCTCCCACAGCGCGGGGCTCCCTGGGCGCCGACCCTCCCTCAGTGCGGGGATCCCTCGGCGCCGACCCTCCCTCAGTGCGGGGCTCCCTCGGCGCTGACCCTCCCACAGTGCGGGGCTCCCTCGGCGCCGACCCTCCCTCAGCGCGGGGCTCCCTGGGCGCCGACCCTCCCTCAGTGCGGGGCTCCCTCGGCGCCGACCCTCCCACAGTGCGGGGCTCCCTCGGCGCTGACCCTCCCACAGTGCGGGGCTCCCTCGGCGCTGACCCTCCCTCAGCGCGGGGCTCCCTCGGCGCTGACCCTCCCACAGTGCGGGGCTCCCTCAGCGCTGACCCTCCCACAGTGCGGGGCTCCCTGGGCGCCGACCCTCCCTCAGTGCGGGGCTCCCTCGGCGCTGACCCTCCCACAGTGCGGGGCTCCCTCGGCGCTGACCCTCCCACAGTGCGGGGCTCCCTCGGCGCTGACCCTCCCACAATGAGCTCGAGGACGGCTCTCCGGGAATGATGCCACTCGATAATGACCGTGTTTCCGTATCAGTTGGACTCGGTGTTAATGATGTGTGTGTATTTTGGAGCAGCTTTGACTTACTGTGTGATTGGCTGCTGGCGACTGGCGGAAGACGGAGGTAATGACCTCGATCGAATGCTCCATGCTGAAAAGAGAGACGGTGAGAGTGAGAGAGAGTGAGAGAAAGGGGGGGGGAGAGAGACAGAGAGGGCGAGAGAGTGAAATCCCGGCATGAGGATTGGTGGGACTGTGTGGCAGCAGTTGGGCACACTGGAACAGCGTGCAGCCAATTGAGACATTCCGACTGATGGCAGCTCCAACACCCTCCCTGAGGGCCGGGAGGGCACTGGATCCACCGCTCACTCTCACTCTCTTGCTTGCCCTTTCTCAGGCTCACGCGCGCTCTCTCTCTCTCTCTCTCCCCCCAACAGTGTTGTTGGAACGCCGAGAGCTGGAACCTCGAGAAGGCGATGAGTGACAGCCCGTCACGGCCTGAGTCAAGCGCTCGCCTTTCCGGAGCTGAAAATGTGTTGCTGGAAAAGCGCAGCAGGTCAGGCAGCGTCCAAGGAGCAGGAGAGTCGACGTTTCGGACACGAGCCCTTCTTCAGGAATCACGCCCCCGAAACGTCGACTCTCCTGCTCCTTGGACGCTGCCTGACCTGCTGCGCTTTTCCAGCAACACATTTTCAGCTCCGATTCTCCAGCATCTGCGGTCCTCGCTCTCTCCGCTCACCTTTCAGGGACTCGGTCTGACTGGAGCAGCAGGACGGTCAACAGGTACAGGGTCACCTCCTGAGCCATCGACAGGACCACGTCTTCAACAGCCAACTGCAGCCGGCAGAGAGAGAGAGAGAGAGAGAGAGAGAGACACATCAGGGAGAGGGGAAACGGACACACCTTGTGAAGAATCAGTGTTTGAAATGTCACTGCTGCAGACCGGCCTCCTGGAGGACGAACCGATGGGAAAGGGACTGGCACAATCTTCAGCCCCCTCCTTACGACAATGTGAGACTCGCAGCACACAGAGCACTACAGCGCAGCACAGGCCCTTCGGCCCTCGATGTTGGGCCAACCTGTGGAAGCGAGCTAAAGCCCGTTGATGGAACCGACACCATTCCATTCCCGTCCACACGTTTATCCAATGACCATTTAATTGCCTTTCAAGGTGGCGAGTCCACGGCCGGCGAGGAGACAGCGTCCCACCTCCCCATCCCTGGGTCCCGAGACGGCCGCGGATTCTCACTGACCTGGCAATGGAGGAGCTGCAGTAAACTATCCAGAGCTTCATCCACCAACAGCTGACAGCTACGTTCACACAGCTGACAGCAGGAGTACACAACCTGTACGGGACAGACAACACAGCCTGAATCACACACACACACACACACACAGCCTGAGGGGTACAGGGGTCTCGGAGTTCCACCCCGATCCCTCTCTCTCCCACACTCCCCCTCTCCCCCCCCCCCCCCTCACACAGCTGACAGCAGGAGTACAGAACCTGTACGGGACAGACAACACGGCCTGAATCACACACACACACACAGTCTGAGGGGTACAGGGGTCTCGGAGTTCCACCCCGATCCCTCTCTCTCACACACTCCCCCTCCCCACCCCCCCACCCCCTCACACAGCTGACAGCAGGAGTACACAACTTGTACGGGACAGACAACACGGCCTGAATCACACACACACACACAGTCTGAGGGGTACAGGGGACAGCGGCATATCTCTCAGGGAGATATCTGTACACTGACTGGTGTCTCTCAGTCCCCTCTCTCTCTCAGGGAGATATCTGTACACTGACTGGTGTCTCTCAGTCCCCTCTCTCTCTCAGGGAGATATCTGTACACTGACTGGTGTCTCTCAGTCCCCTCTCTCTCTCAGGGAGATATCTGTACACTGACTGGTGTCTCTCAGTCCCCTCTCTCTCTCAGGGTGATATCTGTACACTGACTGGTGTCTCTCAGTCCCCCCTCTCTCTCAGGGAGAGTTCCACCCTCATCTCACACACACACACACACACACACACACACACTCCCTCGTTCTCTCTCTCTCACATACTCCCCTCTTTCTCTCTCTCTTTCTCTCACACACACACACCTCCCACCTATTTCTCTCTCTCTCTCAGGGAGATATCTGTACACTGACTGGTGTCTCTCAGTCCCCCCTCTCTCTCAGGGAGATATCTGTACACTGACTGGTGTCTCTCAGTCCCCCCTCTCTCTCAGGGAGATATCTGTACACTGACTGGTGTCTCTCAGTCCCCTCTCTCTCAGGGAGATACCTGTACACTGACTGGTGTCTCTCAGTCCCCCCTCTCTCAGGGAGATACCTGTACACTGACTGGTGTCTCTCAGTCCCCCCTCTCTCTCAGGGAGATACCTGTACACTGACTGATGTCTCTCAGTCCCCCCTCTCTCTCAGGGAGATATCTGTACACTGACTGGTGTCTCTCAGTCCCCCCTCTCTCTCAGGGAGATATCTGTACACTGACTGGTGTTTCTCAGTCCCCTCTCTCTCTCAGGGAGATATCTGTACACTGACTGGTGTCTCTCAGTCCCCTCTCTCTCTCAGGGAGATATCTGGACACTGACTGGTGTTTCTCAGTCCCCTCTCTCTCTCAGGGAGATATCTGTACACTGACTGGTGTCTCTCAGTCCCCTCTCTCTCAGGGAGATATCTGTACACTGACTGGTGTCTCTCAGTCCCCTCTCTCTCAGGGAGATATCTGTACACTGACTGGTGTCTCTCAGTCCTCTCTCTCTCTCAGGGAGATATCTGTACACTGACTGGTGTCTCTCAGTCCTCTCTCTCTCTCAGGGAGATATCTGTACACTGACTGGTGTCTCTCAGTCCTCCCTCTCTCTCTCACGGAGATATCTGTACACTGACTGGTGTCTCCCAGTCTCCCCTCTCTCAGGGTGATACCTGAGTGACAGTCTGTCCCTCCCTCTGAGTTTACCTTCAGTGTGTTGAGAGACAGCGGTGGTTGCTGGATTCCCTTGATGAAGTTGGCCCTCCTTGGTGAACTCTGTGCTGACAACAGCCTGTCGTTGAGGTACTGAGTTATCTGGAACAGAACAACAGGGGCAGCTTTCATACTGCCCAGCCTGCAAACACACTGTTAGGCTGGAGCAGCGGGTCGGGATGGTGCAGCCAGGGAGAGCCCCACACCGAATCCCCCTTCGCCATGGGAGACACAGAGTTCCTCATCTCCACGTGGAACAGGAGGCCCTGCCCTGTGTGAAACCCTTCCATCTCCATGGTGCGGGAGTAACAGCCTCTCGGCATCCATCCTGTCCAGCTCCCCTCCTTCCTCCCTCAGTAACATCACCTCCTTCCTTCAGACACACCACCCCTCTCTCTCTCTCAGACAGAACCCACACCAACCCTCCGACACAGGCCCTTCCCACTCTCCCTCTCCCTCCCTCGAACACTGCAGCCATCCCCTCCCTCAAACTCTCCCTCCGACAGAGACCTACCCCACTCTATCTCTCCCTCCCTCTCGCCCTGACAGAGCTGCCCTCCCACCCCTTCCCTGACAGTCCCCTCCCCTGCAAGTTTCTGACAGATCCCTGGCACCCCCTCGCCGTTACCTGCTGTTTGGCATCGCGGCAGCTGATTGCTCCCGGTGTGGTGGTGCAGACAGCGGCTAGGGCAGCTGTGTAGGTGGCTGTTAGCTGCTCCCACTGCTCTCTCCGAGGCCCTGGGGATGTGGGCACGGGGTGGAAAACACATACAGACACACTGGTCATTTCAAGGGGGACGGTACACCAAACTACCCAAAGCTCAGCACACCAGCTACACTCCCGGTCTGGGTCAGATCGCACTCGGAGCCCCGTGTACACCTCCCGGTCTGGGTCAGACCGCACTCGGAGCCCCGTGTACACCTCCCGGTCTGGGTCAGACCGCACTCGGAGCCCCGTGTACACCTCCCGGTCTGGGTCAGACCGCACTCGGAGCCCCGTGTACACCTCCCGGTCTGGGTCAGACCGCACTCGGAGCCCCGTGTACACCTCCCGGTCTGGGTCAGACCGCACTCGGAGCCCCGTGTACGCTCCTGGTCTGGGACAGTGGAGACTGAGAGCAGCGGTGGGGATGGAAGGGCATGTGGAGAGGGTGGGGGACTGAGGGAGACGGGGTGGGTAGGGGACGGAGGGAGACGGGGAGAGGGTGGGGACGGAGTGAGACGGGGAGAGGTGGGGCACGGAGGGAGACGGGGAGAGGGTGGGGCACGGAGGGAGACGGGGAGAGGGTGGGGACGGAGTGAGACGGGGAGAGGGTGGGGACGGAGTGAGACGGGGAGAGGGTGGGGCACGGAGTGAGACGGGGAGAGGGTGGGGACGGAGGGAGACGGGGAGAGGGTGGGGACGGAGGGAGACGGGGAGAGGGTGGGGCACGGAGGGAGACGGGGAGAGGGTGGGGACGGAGTGAGACGGGGAGAGGGTGGGGCACGGAGAGAGACGGGGAGAGGGTGGGGACGGAGGGAGACGGGGAGAGGGTGGGGCACGGAGGGAGACGGGGAGAGGGTGGGGACGGAGTGAGACGGGGAGAGGGTGGGGACGGAGTGAGACGGGGAGAGGGTGGGGCACGGAGGGAGACGGGGAGAGGGTGGGGACGGAGGGAGACGGGGAGAGGGTGGGGACGGAGGGAGACGGGGAGAGGGTGGGGCACGGAGGGAGACGGGGAGAGGGTGGGGCACGGAGGGAGACGGGGAGAGGGTGGGGCACGGAGGGAGACGGGGAGAGGGTGGGGACGGAGGGAGACGGGGAGAGGGTGGGGCACGGAGGGAGACGGGGAGAGGGTGGGGCACGGAGAGAGACGGGGAGAGGGTGGGGACGGAGGGAGACGGGGAGAGGGTGGGGCACGGAGGGAGACGGGGAGAGGGTGGGGACGGAGTGAGACGGGGAGAGGGTGGGGACGGAGTGAGACGGGGAGAGGGTGGGGACGGAGGGAGACGGGGAGAGACAGCGGAGACTGAGGGACATGGGGAGAGACGGTGGGGATTGAGGGATGAGGTTGAAGATGGCGAGGATTGAGGAATTGAGGTGGGGTTGGGTGGATAGAGGGATAGAGGGAGATGATTGTAGGTGGATGAATATTCTGTGAATCCTGACCTTCCAGAGCCCGCAAGGCTGCAGGGTCCGTGAATGTCCCTTCCACAAGAGTGTCCAGAATTCTCGGGTGGCTGCTGAACAGCTGACTGTAGAAAGTACAGCAAACAGACGAAGGGCTTCGATCCATGGTCCCACAGATAAAGATAAGGCACTACAACACAGCACAGACCAGGCAGAGACATCAGCAGCAGCACCACAGCTTCCCAAACATACACACGGCACAGTGAAACACAGAGGGAATCAGGGTATCGAACACACCCCGGTCCCAGAGAGAGAGAGGGGGGGAAGGACAGTGTATCGAACACACCCCGGTCCCAGAGAGAGAGAGGGGAAAGGACAGTGTATCTAACACACCCTGGTCCCAGAGAGAGGAGGGGGGGGGGAAAAGGACAGTGTATCTAACACACCCCGGTCCCAGAGAGAGAGAGAGGGGAAGGACAGTGTATCGAACACACCCCGGTCCCAGAGAGAGAGAGGGGAAAGGACAGTGTATCTAACACACCCCGGTCCCAGAGAGAGAGAGGGAGAAAGGACAGTGTATCTAACACACCCCGGTCCCAGAGAGAGAGAGGGGGAAGGACAGTGTATCGAACACACCCCGGTCCCAGAGAGAGAGGGGGGAAAGGACAGTGTATCTAACACACCCCGGTCCCAGAGAGAGAGAGGGGGAAAGGACAGTGTATCTAACACACCCCGGTCCCAGAGAGAGAGAGAGGGGAAAGGACAGTGTATCTAACACACCCCGGTCCCAGAGAGAGAGAGGGGGGAAAGGACAGTGTATCTAACACACCCCGGTCCCAGAGAGGGGGGGGGGGGGGGGGAAAGGACAGTGTATCTAACACACCCCGGTCCCAGAGAGGGAGAGGGGGTGAAAGGACAGTGTATCTAACACACCCCGGTCCCAGAGAGAGAGAGGGGGAAGGACAGTGTATCGAACACACCCCGGTCCCAGAGAGAGAGGGGGGAAAGGACAGTGTATCTAACACACCCCGCTCCCAGAGAGAGAGAGGGGGAAAGGACAGTGTATCTAACACACCCCGGTCCCAGAGAGAGAGAGAGGGGAAAGGACAGTGTATCTAACACACCCCGGTCCCAGAGAGAGAGAGGGGGGAAAGGACAGTGTATCTAACACACCCCGGTCCCAGAGAGGGGGGGGGGGGGGGGGGAAAGGACAGTGTATCTAACACACCCCGGTCCCAGAGAGGGAGAGGGGGTGAAAGGACAGTGTATCTAACACACCCGGTCCCAGAGAGGGAGAGGGGGTGAAAGGACAGTGTATCTAACACACCCCGGTCCCAGAGAGAGAGAGAGGGGAAAGGACAGTGTATCTAACACACCCCGGTCCCAGAGAGAGAGAGGGGGGAAAGGACAGTGTATCTAACACACCCCGGTCCCAGAGAGAGAGAGGGGGGAAAGGACAGTGTATCTAACACACCCCGGTCCCAGAGAGAGAGGGGGGAAAGGACAGTGTATCTAACACACCCCGGTCCCAGAGAGAGACAGAGGGGAAAGGACAGTGTATCTAACACACCCGGTCCCAGAGAGAGAGGGGGAAAGGACAGTGTATCTAACACACCCCGGTCCCAGAGAGAGAGAGGGGGGAAAGGACAGTGTATCTAACACACCCCGGTCCCAGAAAGAGAGAGAGGGGAAAGGACAGTGTATCTAACACACCCCGGTCCCAGAGAGAGAGAGGGGGAAAGGACAGTGTATCTAACACACCCCGGTCCCAGAGAGAGAGAGGGGGGAAAGGACAGGGTATCTAACACACCCCGGTCCCAGAGAGAGAGAGAGGGGGGAAAGGACAGTGTATCTAACATACCCCGGTCCCAGAGAGAGACAGAGGGGAAAGGACAGTGTATCTAACACACCCCGGTCCCAGAGAGAGAGAGAGAGGGGGTGAAAGGACAGTGTATCTAACACACCCCGGTCCCAGAGAGAGAGAGAGGGGAAAGGACAGTGTATCTAACACACCCCGGTCCCAGAGAGAGAGAGGGGGGAAAGGACAGTGTATCTAACACACCCCGGTCCCAGAGAGAGAGAGGGGGGAAAGGACAGTGTATCTAACACACCCCGGTCCCAGAGAGAGAGAGGGGGGAAAGGACAGTGTATCTAACACACCCCGGTCCCAGAGAGAGAGAGAGGGGGAAAGGACAGTGTATCTAACACACCCCGGTCCCAGAGAGAGAGAGAGAGGGGGGAAAGGACAGTGTATCTAACACACCCCGGTCCCAGAGAGGGGGGGGGGGGGGGCGCGGGAAGGACAGTGTATCTAACACACCCCGGTCCCAGAGAGAGAGAGGGGGGAAAGGACAGTGTATCTAACACACCCCGGTCCCAGAGAGAGAGAGGGGGGAAAGGACAGTGTATCTAACACACCCCGGTCCCAGAGAGAGAGGGGGAAAGGACAGTGTATCTAACACCCCCCGGTCCCAGAGAGAGAGAGAGGGGGGAAAGGACAGTGTATCTAACACACCCCGGTCCCTGAGAGAGAGAGGGTGGGGAAAGGACAGTGTATCTCACACACCCCGGTCCCAGAGAGAGAGAGAGGGGGGAAAGGACAGTGTATCTAACACACCCCGGTCCCAGAGAGAGAGAGGGGTAAAGGACAGTGTATCTAACACACCCCGGTCCCAGAGAGAGAGAGGGGGGAAAGAACAGTGTATCTAACACACCCCGGTCCCAGAGAGAGAGAGAGGGGGAAAGGACAGTGTATCTAACACACCCCGGTCCCAGAGAGAGAGGGGGGAAAGGACAGTGTATCTAACACACCCCGGTCCCAGAGAGAGAGGGGGAAAGGACAGTGTATCTAACACACCCCGGTCCAAGAGAGAGAGAGAGAGGGGAAAGGACAGTGTATCTAACACACACCGGTCCCAGAGAGAGAGAGAGGGGAAAGGACAGTGTATCTAACACACCCCGGTCCAGAGAGAGAGAGAGGGGGGAAAGGACAGTGTATCTAACACACCCCGGTCCCAGAGAGGTGGGGGGAAAGGACAGTGTATCTAACACACCCCGGTCCCAGAGAGAGAGAGAGGGGAAAGGACAGTGTATCTAACACACCCCGGTCCCAGAGAGAGAGAGAGGGGAAAGGACAGTGTATCTAACACACCCCGGTCCCAGAGAGAGAGAGAGGGGGAAAGGACAGTGTATCTAACACACCCCCGGTCCCAGAGAGAGAGAGAAGGGGGAAAGGACAGTGTATCTAACACACCCCGGTCCCAGAGAGGGGGGGCGGGGGGGGAGGGGAAAGGACAGTGTATCTAACACACCCCGGTCCCAGAGAGGGAGAGGGGGTGAAAGGACAGTGTATCTAACATACCCCGGTCCCAGAGAGAGAGAGAGGGGAAAGGACAGTGTATCTAACACACCCCGGTCCCAGAGAGAGAGAGAGGGGAAAGGACAGTGTATCTAACACACCCCGGTCCCAGAGAGAGAGAGAGAGGGAAAGGACAGTGTATCTAACACACCCCGGTCCCAGAGAGAGAGAGAGAGGGGGGAAAGGACAGTGTATCTAACTGGCAGTGACATTACCCAGTACTCTGCCTTACCATCACGCTTTGCTCCCTGAGGGTGATCTCACGCTCTGCGGCCGGGGACAGGAGGGTTTCCAGTAGTTGGACAAACTGCTGAGCCGACTGTTCAAACACCTGGAGGCTGGAAGGTAAAGGGACAAGAAACAATAATCAGCCGGTCCTTTGGGGTCCAAAGTCTGGCTCTCCCACCCGTCCAGCACGGTGTCGGAGAGCGGGACAGTTCGGGGATGATGGAATGACACTGGCGGGATCACGGTGGGGAGAATGTGAGCTGGAACAGCCTCTTACCCACAGCTGGTTCCCGAGGATTCTGTATCAAAGTCACTGGAGAAATACACAGCGAGGACGGCCAGCAGGTCCAAAAGGATCCTCCCACACCACGGCTGCTGTAGGGACACACAGACAGACGGGAATCACTCAGCAGGGACACTGTCCAAACCCAGAGGGGGGGGGGGGAGAGAGGCGGAGGGGGGCAGAGAGAGAGAG
>NW_026868309.1:0-57836 GCF_020745735.1 Hemiscyllium ocellatum
AACAAGCATTACCCTTGGATCCTTGGACGCAGTCCACCTGCCTAGCCTAATTGTCCATAATGAAATTAATGAAAGAAGGCTTCAAACCTTTCTCATCAACACGTGGCAGAGTTTTGACACAGTCGTATCGATCACTAACGCCCTTTTAATCTCCATCGTGTAACTTGACTTTGCTGACTAAATCGCAATTTCTCAAGTTCGAATTCTCTCTCTTTGCTCAGCTAAGAAATTTCCTTCTCTTTTCTCGCTCTGTCTTCTCTGTTTAATCAGCTAAGAACCTTTCTCTTTCTTCTCTCTCTTACTCTCTCCCTTTGTTTATCTTTAAGCTGCATTTTGTTCAATGTAATTTAAGTTTTTTTTTCTAAATCCCTGCACTTGTCTGTTTCTCTGACGCACTTTGTGTTTCAGTAATTTCCTGACAATTTCTGTTTTACTCTTGTTCTTGATTAGACCCAAATCTAAGTTCTTTGCTACTTCAGAAAGTTTTGGCTTTTATCTTTCCTTCTAAACGCCCTCGGCAAATGTGGGAATCATCTTCAAACCCAGAACCTCTTTAACCTTTTTAAGAGCCATTTCTCTCACTTTTAACTTAACCAACCACAAGTCACCAAAATTTAACAAACTGTCTCACCGACGTTTTATTTAAAGCTCTAGTACAATAATGTGCAAATAACTAAACCTACTGTGTGTTTTTCACAGCCCAAACATATTTAACTCTGCCCAAATCTCAGACTGGATCTGTCTTAATCTATTCAAATTGCAAACGAAAGCCGCAAACTGTTAAAGTTCAGCTCATGCTGGAATCTGTTAAATTTGGAGAGGCAAAGATCTCTTTACAGAGCTCACCTTTTAAAGTAAAACTAACAATTTGGTTAGTTAAGTCCAACAGAGAATATTAAAAAGAAAAACTAATTAGAACTCATTTCGTTAAACCTATTTTATACCTACCACACTACAATACTGGTCCGATAAAACAAAACACATGCATAATATTTTCAAAAAATATATCCCACTCAAAAACCAGTCAGCTTTTTAAATTCTCCTTTGTAGATGTTGCTCTGTAGATTTTTTTCTCTAGTATGGCTTCGATGTTCTGCTGTACAAACCTCGTATAGTCAGGCACCTTTTAGAAAGCTCTTCAGCTAGCATTCTATCTTTGTGGCTATCCTTGGCAGTTTTCCCCCTAAATATTCAAAACGACCCGTTTTATACATCAAAACATTGGATCATTTAATTGATTTTGAAGTCCTAAAATACATTATATTTCAAACTCGATTGGATTTCAGTGCATTTGGGCATAATTTTAAACTGACTGGCCCAATTTGAATTTGTTTTTGTTCCATGGCAACTCAGCATCACTGTTGATTTCACAGTCAAATTTTATACTTTAACTCCTTTCAGAACAATATACACCTCTAGACCTTCATAACAATATCTATTGTTTTCTGTAAATTTGATGATCTTAGAAGTTCACACAATAACATATTCTGTTCCATAAAAAGGCCCGTTTACTGTCATCCTTCCTTTAGCTAAATCTTTCTTTCCAGTTATGATTCCAGTTACTAACAATGTTACTGGCATTCTTCAACAAAGTTTCTGGAAATGTCCAGTAGCTCTGGCAGTATCTGTTGTGAGAAAGCAGATTCTACATAAATTAGTGGAATAGGTCTGGGATGTTTACTTTTCGCTGATAGTGTTCAGCAATGTACGGTTAGATGCTTAGTCAGGGGTAAGTGCGGAGTAACAGAGTAGGGGGATGGGTCGGGGTACGTTACTCTTTGGAGGGTCAGCGTGGTCATGCTGTATGAAACGGCCTGCTTCTCCACCGAAGGGATTCTGTGATTATATGATTCTTCATACAAAGGTGTTTAGTGACAGGATCAAGAATGTCTCAAAGCATGTTCAGGGCATAGTGAACAGCCAGTGTCGTGGTACACGTTGGTGCCAATGACATAGGTAATTGAGTGAAAGGTCCTGCAAAAAAAAAGCTCAAGGAGCTCGGAGAGAGTTTAAAAGCAGGATCTCCAGGACTGTAATCTTGGGATTGCTCCCTGTGCCACCTGGAATTGAGGCAAGGAAGAGGAAGATAGTCGAGTTGAATATGTGGTAACCTTTTAACTAAATGTGTGCAGTATTTGGAGTAAAATGATGAGCTGACACCTCAAGCAAAGGTAAATAAGTATGGCCTTGTGGAGATTACTGAAACGTGGTTACAGGAAGTTCAGGACTCGGGTGTTAAATGTCCAAGGAGACTCTATTCAGACAAGAAGGAACAGCAGGTGGAGTGTCTATATTGGTTAAGGATAATGTCAAGGCTGTATTAAGAAATGATACGAGCACGTGGGACGATAATGATTAATCAATCTGGTTCGAAATAATGCACATGGAAAGAAACCCATTGGTCGGAGCATTTCCAGCCCACAAGCTCCCACCCCGGCAACCTACTTTCAAAGTAGTGAAAAGCATGAAGCAGGGAATATTGATGGCACAAGAGTAATCATGGGTAATTTGAACATTCATATTTACTGGAGTAATCAGAGAACGATTCACCAAATGTATGAAGGATTATTTCTTCGAGTAAAATGTAATCTAACCAACAGAGAACTGGCTTTGGTATTATGTAATGAGGAAGGCGTGATAAATCATATTGTACTACTGGATTATTTTAGAAGAGTGACCACAGCATGCTAGGGTTTCACATTCAGATTGAAACAGGAAAGATAGAGTCACATATGAGAGGTTTACTGTAGTACAATAATAATTTTACTGGCCTGAGGAAGGGGTTGGCAAGAGTGGACTTGGCAAAACATTAAAGGGCAGGACAGTTGAAGAACAGTGGCAACTACTTAGGGAGATAATCAACCCCTCAATTAAAGTTAATCCTGAGTGGAACAGGAATTGTAAAAAGGTGAAAAGTGATCCATGTCTTAACAAGGAAATCAATAATAACATGAAGGTGATAGCCTGGTTGTATGATCGCCGACTACTAATCCAGATAATGTTCTGGGGACACGCTTCAAATGCCACCATGTTAGATGGTGGAAGATAAATTCAACATAAACCTGGAATTAAGAGTCTATCAATGATAATGAATCCACTGCTCATTGTTGGATACACCCATCTGTTTCCTGAATCTCCTTTCGGGACAGAAACCACAATCCTTACCTGGTCTGACCGACATGTGAAATCAAACCCACACAAATTTGGTTGACGTTTAACTGTACTCTGGGCAATTAGGGACGGACAATGAGTGCTGTCTAACCCAGTGACACCATCATCCTGTGAATAAATTAAAGAAAAACGCTTACATTGTCAGCAAATGGTTAGTAAAAACAAAATCAAAATGGCTACGAAGGAAAACGAGCAGAAATCATAAGAATTGATAAAGAACACTTCTCCGAGTAGACAAAAAGGAAAAGAATGCTGTACCGAAATGTTGGTATTTTAGAGGATGACGGTAAGGTAATAATGGGGAACTCAGATTTGGCAGAGGCAAAACCAATATTCCTATTTTCACTGTGAGAAGATAATTCCTTCCCAAAATGTACAACAATTGCAAAGGATCTTGATGGAAGTACAATGATGAGGAGGAAGATATTAAATACATTGATGGGAATAAAGTTAGGTCAGGCCCTCGGTCTGCATTCTATCATTTTAAAGGAGGTAACAGCAGAGGTATTAGATGCATTAGTTACGATTTTCAAAACATCCCTAGATTCTAGGACAGTGCCGAAGTATTGGAAAATTAATAATGTGATAGCATAGCATTCAAAACAGGAGAAAGGAAAACAAATCACAAACTATAGACAAATCAGATTAACTTCTGTCGTGGGGAAATTTCTTCAACAACCATAAAGTAGGAAATAACTGAACACTTGGAAACATAAAAATCAATTTACCAGTGTCAGCAAGGTTGTGCTTGACAAATCTGTTGGAGTTCTTTAAGAATGTAGCTGAAAATGTGTTGCTGGTTAAAGCACAGCAGGTCAGGCAGCATCCAAGGAACAGGAAATTCTACGTTTCGGGCCAGAGCCCTTCATCAGGAATGACTTCTTTAAGAATGTAACCAACAATGTGGATAATTGGGATGCAGTAACTGCTGTACATCTAAACTTCAGAAGGCACTTGACAAGATGGTGCATAAAGGACTGATCTAGAAGGTTAGATTCCAGGGCTTAAGTGTAGAGTATTGAATTGGATAGGGAATTGGCTGACTAATGAAAAGCAAAGCATTGGGGTAAATCGTATTCTCTGGAGGAGTGAAACTACTGAGGTGCTGCAGTGTTCAGTTTTCGGACCTCAATTGTTTGCAATCTGCCCAAATGACCTGCAAGGAGAGACTGGTAAAACAAGCTGTAATGAAGAGCTAAAGAGTTTACAGATGAATATTGATGGGCTTGGAAATGAGGCAGATTGCAATATCTGGCCGATGGTGTTTAGTGTGGATAAGTGCATACTTGAATTTCCTACCGCCAGTCTAAACATCTATGTTCTTGTGTTGCACCATCTACAATTCTTTGGATTTTATTCATCGTTGGTGGCTGAGGTAACAGGAATCGTGGGGTTTGGTTGAGGAAGATGCAGATTGCTCTATGTGTAGGGAATATGACATTAATGTGGAGAAAATAACGCAGTCAGGCCTTGTTGATTACCACAGCAGGCCTGGCAACCAGATGGCCTATCCTAGTTTTTAATAAACCAAATCACACTGTTGCAGTAAGACAGGCAATCCATTTTAATATGCCCATTTCATAATAAAGGGACAAATGTCCATACAGATTGGAAGTAAAGATTTGGCAAGTCCTTTTAGATTTAATGGCTATTTGAAACTGCAGTCTGAGAAGTGGGTGACGGAATAACAAAACACTTTAGCATTGTTGCAACTTTATAGTTTAGATAGTGAGTAAAAACATTATATTATCAACGTTTTTGGAAAGTTTCTATTATCTCCGTCTTATGAACAATATTTTGAATGTTTCATGGGAGAATACAAGCATTGAAATGGTTAGAGGATATAAGTAATTTAAAGAGGTCTGGGCTTGTTAAGGGAATGGGTAAATATTGGACATTGGATCATAGTTGGAAAAATTTGCCTGTTTTGTGAACGTTGGCGAGTTGAAAGGAAAAACAATGTATTTTTCGAGAGGCAATATAAATCTTGAAATATTTTAAAACCAAACACGTTTAGAAATAGGAACGTTTTTCGGCAGTTTGCACATTAATGATGAGACCAATTTCGCTTTATAGTTACAGTGTGTCTCTTCATTATTGAGCCTCGGAGTAATGGGAAAAGCTGTTCTCTCTTCACCCTGTCCATACAACAACCCCCCCCCCCACCCCCCCACCACCCCATACTGTTAAACACCTCCATCAGGAGCATACCTAATCCTTCTTCGTTTAAAAGTAAAATCAAATAAATCGAGCCTCCCTTCAGTTTGAGTACTCTCTTGTCGTGTTACTTCTGAAATGTGTCACAGTTATCAGTGTAAAATTTCATCAGCGATTTTTCTGGCCATCTGAACAATAGGTTTATACCCTCCTGCACCCTCACACGTTCTTTCTGACTGTGTATAACCAGTTCATCTTTGTGTCATCAACAACATTATTTATCATTTCCCCCAAACTCCATCCCTCCAATTCTTATCGTCATCTTTTATGAAGTTCACTATTTAACCTTGATGTTCTTCGTGTTCTTCAGATGTAGTTTCACAGGAAAAGAACTGAGAATTCCATTCTCTTGTATTCTTTTTTCTATTTCGATGAATTTACCGCGTGATGTAGTTGAGTTTTTTTCTTATTTTGGACAAATTTTATTTTGGACATGGAGCTCAATTCCCCTTTAATTCTAAACGCCTCTGTATGTTTTATTCATAAGGCTCGTAAGTAATTAATATTGGATTAGGTTTAGGTGGTTTTCACTGCAGCATTTGTGTTTTATGTGGACCT
Source organism: Hemiscyllium ocellatum (assembly GCF_020745735.1). Taxonomy (NCBI): domain Eukaryota; kingdom Metazoa; phylum Chordata; class Chondrichthyes; order Orectolobiformes; family Hemiscylliidae; genus Hemiscyllium; species Hemiscyllium ocellatum. The sequence goes on from NW_026868309.1 coordinate 5,947, forward strand.
GGATAATGTTCTTTCTATCGTTCCCTGCAACAGTCAGAGCTGAAGGAACTTTCCGTCTGTACGATGGACACAGATTCAAAATTTTGTTTGAAAGAGCTAGAGAGGTGATGATAAAGATTCAATTAACTTCTACAGATATAGCCTCACGGCAGGAGATCAAATTATATCGTAAGTCACCTTGAATTGGAAACAAATTATTAAAACATATGCTCACTTTTCTTCATCCTGTAAAAACAGGTCCAAAAAATGTTCTTACAGCTGCTCCTGGGATTGCAGGCAGTCAAATATTTCATGTAGCCTTTTTTGCAGTTAATATGATTATCGTAGTTTATTAATTTAACATTTTTTTCTATTTTGTTTTATTAGCATTCAGAAGCAAAAAAAAAGCAAAACAATTCATTACTTTCTTTCAAGCGAATATATTTTTTAAAAATATCTTTTTAAGGTGGTTTACAAAAAAACAAAAGAACTGTCTATAACTATAGGCCGATGAGTCTTACGTCCGTTGTGGGCAAAGTCTAAAAGAGAATTGTAAGGGATAGGATTCATGGACATCTGGATAGGAATGATGTGATCAAGGATAGTCAGCATGGTTTTGTGAAGGGCTGGTCGTGCCTCACAAACCTTATTGGATTCTTTGAGAAAGTGACTATGGAGGTGGACGAGGGTAAAGCGGTTGATGTGGTGTATATGGATTTTAGTAAGGCGTTTGATAAGGTTGCCCATGGTAGGCTACTGCAAAAAAATTCGGAGGTATGGCATTGAGGGGGAGTTGGAGGTTTGGATTAGGAATTGGCTGGCTGGAAGAAGACAGAGGGTAGTAGTTGATGGTAAAGGTTCATCTTGGAGTGCAGTTTCCAGCGGTGTTCCGCAAGGATCTGTTTTGGGACCATTGCTGTTTGTCATTTTTATAAATGACCTGGAGGAGGGGCTAGAAGGTTGGTGAGCAAGTTTGTAGATGTTACGAAAGTTGGTGGAGTTGTTGACAGTGAGGAAGGATGTGGTAGGTTGCAGCGGGATATAGATAAGCTGCAGAGCTGGGCAGATAGGTGGAAAATGGAGGTAAATGTCCCTAAGTGTGAAGTGATTCACTTTGGTAAGAGTAACAAGAAGATGGAGTACTGGGCTAATGGTCGGATACTTGGTAGTGTGGATGAGCAGAGGGATCTTGGTGTCCATGTACACAGATCTCTGAAAGTTGCCACCCAGGTAAATAGTGCTGTGAAGAAGGCATATGGCGTACTGGCTTTTATTGGCAGAGGAATTGAGTTCCAGAGTCCTGAGGTCATGTTGCAGTTGTATAAGACTCTGGTGCGGCCGCAGTTGGAGTATTGTGTGCAGTTTTGGTCGCCATACTATAGGAAGGATGTGGAGGCATTGGAATGGGTGCAGAGGAGGTTTACCAGGATGTTACCTGGTATGGTAGGAAGATCGTATGAGGAAAGGCTGAGGCACTTGGGGCTATTTTCATTGGAGCAAAGAAGGTTTAGGGGTGACTTGATAGGGGTGTACAAAATGATTAGAGGTTTAGATAGGGTTGACCATGAGAACCTTTTTCCACGTATGGAGTCAGATATTACGAGGGGGCATAGATTTAAATTAAGGTGGTAGGTATAGATGTTAGGGGTAGATTCTTTACTCAGCGAGTCGTGAGTTCATGGAATGCCCTGCCAGTAACAGTGGTGGACTCTCCCTCTTTATGGGCATTTAAACGGACATTGGATAGGCATATGGAGGAAAGTGGGCTAGTGTAGGTTAGGTGGGCTTGGATCGGCGCAACACCGACGGCCAAAGGGTCTGTACTGCACTGTATTTTTCTATGTTCTATGTTCTGAAATGTTTCTTTTATTACACAGCAATAGATATTTTAGTTTTGAAAAGTTTGTCCCTTCATTCCGGAGAGTACTACTCATGCTCATGTCCGGAGAAGACTTTTCTTCTCAGAATTTGTTGAAGGGGAATACTTTTATTGATTTAATTAGCTGAATGATTGATTTTATTTATTTTTTTGTGTGTTTGAAACGTATAAGTATATATTTTTCCATTGTCTGTAGTTGATGAAAGGTAACATAATGTGTAGTAAAAGGAAATCCTGGTTTAAAGGTCACATTTAAGGGACAGAGAGGATGGCTTGTAGATTTAAAAAAAACAGCAAATCAGTGAGATAGATTTATGTCAGTCAGAAAAGATAGGAATATAGTTCAAAATTCTCTTGTAGCTATACCTCTATCAAATGATTTTCAGTTTTTAGAACTGGTGAAGGGAATTGTGTCTCTGAGGAAAATGGAAGAGTCATCAGTTATTGGACACTTGGATTGATTCTTATGTTCGGCAGCTTTTGACAAGATTTTGTAGAATTATTGCTACAGTGAGCTCTTCTGTCAGGGGCATCAACAGGAGATTCTATGGCCGTGACCATAGATTTAGGATGGTTTGTTGCTTTCCCTGTGCTAGGATTAAGAACATCTCTAAACTTTTCAAGCACATTGTTACAGGTAAAATTGAGTAGCCAGAAATTATTGTACATAGTAATAGGAATGATATTTTTGGGAAAGGTTAAAGCAGTACAGAATGAATTTAAGTGGGGAGGTCGAAGATTAAAAATAAAACCTTAGAAGTAGTTATTTCTGATTTACTCCCAATGCCAACCCCAACCGGCAAGGAACACAAGGTTAAAGGAGATAAATCAATGGCTGAAGAATTATTATGTCGATGAGGGATTTCGATTTTTGGGAAATAGGAATCTATTTTAGAATAGAAAAGACCTGTTCAGAAAGGATTGGTCTAATCTAAACTGGAAAGCAACCAATATGTTTGCAGAGAGATTTGCTCATTCTATGTAGGGAGACTTTATGTGGATAGAGACAGCAAGGGGGATATTCCAAGTAGCATAACAAATTGTAGGATAGATGGAGAAGTTTATGAATGTGAGGATAGCATGTCAATTAGAAAAGAAAGACGAGAGATTCAAGAGTATACAGTAATTGTGAAGCACTCAATTGCATTTAGTTAAATGTAAGGGGTCTTACAGGGAAGGCTGATGAACTCAGAGCATGTTTAAGAACGTGGGACTGGGGCATCATATTTATTACAGAAAGTTGGTTGAGAGATGTTCAATTCGAGAGTGTAGTGCTGGGAAAGCATAGCAGAACAGGCAGCATGTGAGAAGCAGGAAAATCAACGTTTTGGCAAAAGCACCTTATCAGGAATAAGCCGATTAAGGCCTTTTGCCTGAAACGGCGATTTTCCTGCTTCTCAGATGCTGCCTGACCTGCTTACTTTTCCAGCCCCACATTCTCGACTCCCATCTCCAGCATCTGAAGTCCTCACTTTCTCCGGAGAGATGTTCAAAACTGACAATTCAATGTTCCAGGTTTTTAAGTGTCACAGAAAGGATAGAAAAATCATTCAGTTGGCTTTGAGGGGAGGTCCGCCCTTTTTGATTAAGGAATAAATTAATGCTGCAACTGAGAAAGATATTTCTGAAAATACATCCAGTTAAAACATGCGGATAGCATTAAAAATAAGAAAGCAAAAATCTGCTTGAAGCGATTGCACTAAATGCGCATTTGTGACAAATCGTCCAGTGAAAATATATTGGTAGAAATTATAAATAAGAAAGGAAAGAGCACGCCAATGGTATTGTACCGAATGCTCTCCAACAATAAGAAAGAAATTGAGAAACAAACATGCAGGGAGATCTCGGATATATGTAAGCTTAATAAGGTTGTTATAATGGCGGATTTTAATTTTCATAAAATTGATTTGGACTACCACTGTATTATATGGTTGGATGGTGAAACATTTGTCAAATGTGTTCACGAAAATTTTCCACATTAATATGTAGATGATCCCCAGGAGATAGGGAATAAAAGTCCATTCCTGGTTCACTAGACAGCAACAAACAAACAAAATTGTGTGCAACTCATATTCATCCAGCTTGAACGCGATTTGTCCAATGTGCCACTTGTTTTGGTGTCATCTGCAAACTTACTAACCTTACCTTCGATATTATCACGCACATCATGTACATAAATGACAAGCAATGAACACCCAGAACCTAACACTGTGGAACACTGCTGGGCACAAGCCTTCAGTCCGAAACATAACCGCCCACCATTACTCACTGTCTCCTGCCATTGCACCAATTGAAATTGCTGGAGAGAAACCCCACAGATCTGTCAGTATCAGGGCGGAGAAAAATGGAATTAACTTTTTTTGAGTCCAAAATGACTTGTTCAGAAGCTGTTCATATAAGACTGGATATGTAAACTTTGTGTCTCTGCCCAGATCCTGCGTCATCTGCTGCATTTCTCCATCATTTTTCATTTGTATTTCAGATTTCCACTATCTATAACATTTTTCTTTTTTTTATTGGTCTAGATGCTGAAGCCGGTTATATTTGGACAATATGCTCCATTCCTGTTCCCATTACTTGTGCCAGTGACGCATGTATTACACTAGATACTGATTCTTCTTTAAGTTCCGCAAATAAATGCATGGATCTCATGAAATTGATTTTGATTTAAAAGGCCTTTTAGAGACAGCTACACTCGAAGAAAAAAGAGGTATAGTTCATTAATTATGACATTTTGCGTTTTATGATTCACATTGTCTCCTCAGTCGCTGACTATTTTCAATATGTTTCTGAATAATTGGACATTGGCGAGGGCACTGTTGGAGTATTGCATGCATTTCCCGGCTCCTTCCTATCATAAAGATGTTATGAAACTTGAAAAGGTTCAGAAAAGATTCCCAAGGACGTTGCCAGGGTTGGAGGATCTGAGCTACATGGAGAGGCTGAACAGGCTGAAGCAGTTTTCCCTGAAGCGTCATAGGCTGAGGGGTGAACGTATAGAGGTTTAAAAATTATGAGGGGAATGGATATGATATATAGTCAAAGTGTTTCCCCTGGGGTCGGGGAATTCAGAACTAGAGGGCATAGGTTTAGGGTGAGAGGGGAAAGATATAAAAGAGACCTGAGGGTCAACTTTTTCGTGCAGAGGGTGGTACGTGCATGGAATGAGCTGCCAGAGGATGTGGTAGAGGCTGGTACAATTGCAACATTTAAGAGTCATTTGGATGTGCATATGAATAGGAAGAATTTGGAGGGATATGGGCCGGGTGTTGGTAGGTGGGACTAGATTTGGTTGGGATATCTGGTCGGAATGGACGGATTGGACCGAAGGGTCTGTTTCCATGCTGTACATCTCTATGTCTCTCTGGTTGTCATGCAGCCCATCATCTCTGTACCAGCTCGGTATGAGCTGTATCCTCACTCTAACTCTGCTGCAACTCACTGTAACTCAATACAGTTTGCTGTCTATGTCTGATTTTATTTCTGAATATCCCATCCAGATATAAACAATCTTTACAACCTGTATAACCTGCGATTAAACAGTATGTATATAAAATATAATTCTGTACATCGCATTCAAAGATGACCTTTTCTGTTCACATTGTCGTTCAGCATTCCATGTACCAAAGGTTATCTGTTCTCTTGCTCCGCATTTCATTTCATTCCATTTGTCACAAATAATGATGGTTGAAGACTCATGACTGGGAGTTACTGTACTCCCTTCAGGGCTCTTCATCCTCTGGCCCCAGTCCTTACTGTCTCATAGCCAATATAATATTCATTCGTTCCCATACACATGAATTCATGACATTTAATGAACAAGGTTTTGGTCCTTTGTTATGGAGCAGGCCCGACGCCTCAAAACATTTTTAAGCAAATACCCCAGACCGCAATATTGTTGTTTGTTGAAGGTAAATGTATGGTGGATATTCCCAGAATGAATTAGCTAGTCCGACTGCCGACGTTTAAACAAACAGAATTTAATTACAAAAGTAAGGAATGAAACACAACGAACTGAAAATACAGTCCCTGAATAATTCATCCTATCCGAACTTGACAGGCTGACACAACTTAATGATGTTGTTCCACATTACTTGCAATAACCACAGTAAACAAACCCCTGAGCACAAAAAGTAAAACATACACAGAAAAAGCTTACAAAGGTTACAAAGTCAGAGGGCGAAGGAGGAGAGCGTCTAGTTTCAATCATGATCCTGACTCAACTAACCCTCGAACTGTACTGACCTGTGCAGCTGCAGAACTGGCCACATCCCCTTGATTACACAAGTTTTTTCTTTTCTTGGAGACTTGAAAGCCTTCCCTCCGAGGTATTATTTGTTAGGTAAAAACCAAAGCACCCTAATGAAGCATTCAAAATTGAGACATGTTGGAACTTTGGGATGGTTAGAAAATCTCTGAAAACAGTTCAACAACAACATAACCTTGTAAAGTGATTACCTTTGTGACAACTCCCCTGATATAAAACTGAATCATCAATATCCAACGATGTCTTCAGGTTTCAACCCCTCCCCCTCCCCAAAAAACATAAATTGTGGTTAGTTCATTGAAATACGGTGTACATATATTTACTATAAACATGCAAAAATGCACAACTCCATCCGGATTCAGTGTGTGGTTATCCCATCACTGAGTGCCTCAATCTGTCATTCAAGTATTAACAATACATCAACAATCATGTTTTCAAGATCTGCCACATGCACAATTTTGTAATTGAATGTCTGCACCAACAGACTCCAGCACAACAGTCTCGCAGCTTTGTACTTGAATTTCTCCAAAAACGTCAATGGTTTATGATCAATGTAAATGGTTGTCTCAGATGTGTTGCTGCTAATATAAATACTGAAATGTTATAGTGCCAACACAAAGCTCACAGTCACTTTCTCAACTGTTGAATATTTCTACCATTGAGCATTCAACTTCTCGGAGAAATACTTATAGGTCTTTCTGTCTTCTCGTCGCTTTCCTGCAGGAGCCCAGCACCGACACCCACATCACTCACATTTAAAGCCACCTTGAATGGCTTTGCGTAATCAGGTGTGGCTGATAGTGGGGCAGTGGTTAATACATATTTCATGCCGTCAAATGCCTTTTGACAGTCCTCTGTCCACTGAAACCGCCCGTCTTTCTTCAACAATTCAGTGAGTGGAGCATTCACATTGCGAAAATGAGGCACAAACCTTCAATAAAATCTACACAATTCCAGGAAAGATAATACTGCTCCTTTTGTCAACGGTATGGGAAATTCCCCAATTGCCTTCAATTTTACATCCCATGACACTGTTTATCTATGTCCAATAGCATGGCCCCAGGAAGGTGATTTGTGCTTTGGCAAATTCAATTTTTGCCAGGTTTACCACCAAGCCTGCGTTCCGAAGCCAATCAAACAAATTCGGTGAATGCTGTAAATGTTCCTTCCATGACTGACTAAAATTCACCAGGACATCAATGCACACCACACATCGGATAATCTGGTAACTTATTGGTTAGCCCCTGAAATGTGGACGGCATATTTTTCATGCCAAATGTAAGTTGCTTGTCCCACATTTTCAACACAGTCTTCCAATCGCGGAGCTGGGCATCGATCAATCCTTTTAACAGCATTGACTTTACAATAGTCCACACATAACCGTTGGGTACCATTTGGCTTTGGCACCATGACTATGGGTGAGTTCCAGACACTGTAAGGCACGTTGATTATGTCATCTTAGAGCATACAATTCAATCTCCTTCTGAACCTGTGACAACTTTAGAGGATTATGCACGTAAGGATGTTGCTTACTCATAACAGCATCTCCTACAGCTATATTACGCACAATTGGGTTAATACTTCCAAGCTAATTTCTGCTTATCTTCCCATGTAATAGTAATAACGCTTTCTAGTCATTACAATTTTTCTCAGAAAAGTAACTCAATAATTTATCCCAATTTTAGACAACTACTTCATTGTTCACTTTATTTAAGGAATACCATAATCATTCACACCTTCTCCCCTTGCTTTCCTTGCTTCCCTGTCAAAATTCCTTTTGAGCATATTCACATGACATCCGCTACGAAATGGCTTTCTGTCTGGAGTCCTTATCAAGTAATTACCCCCACTCAATATCCTTTTTATTTTATAAGGTCCACTAAACCTTGCTTTTCAAGGTTCACCTATCACTGAAAGCAACAGTAATAACTTATCCCCGATAGAAAATTTACAAAATTTTAAATTTCCTGTCCGCTTCCTGTTTTAATGCATGCTGCAATAGTTTTAAATACTGTCCAGCCAATTCCTCAGCGCTATTAATCGTTCCCAAAAATTTGAGACATAATCCAAAAGTGTGACCTTTGAATTCTGATTTACTACTTTCTCCTTAATCAATTTTAATGGCTCAAACACTAATTCAAATAGATTGAATTTGCTCTGTTAATTTGGTGCATCCCTGATCACAAAAAGCGCAAATGGATCTTCCTTAACTGAATCATCTGGATAATCCTGATCATAAGCCCTCAACATGATCTATAATGTTTAATGTTACCTTTATCGCGCTCCCTGCAATTTTGGATAGTACGTAGTAGATTTGAATTGCTTTATCCCTAAGACATTATCGTGAATAATTTATATATGTTCTTTGAACCCTAAATCTCACTGTAGCTCTATTGGTGGTCCTTACCTATTTTAAAAAGGGTTAATTCCTCTGGAATTCTTTTAGCTATGATATTGCATCTTGGAGTTGCCTCTGGAAATCGTGTCGATGCATCTATTATTGTTTAGAAATATCAGTGCCCACTTTTTGTGCGTATTCGGGCCCTACCTAACAATTAAGACTCTTGTAAAAGGTGCCTCAAATGCCAGAATATTTACGAAAGGTCCAGGTTTTATTATCGCCTGTGTTTTTCCAAATACCTGACTTGTATGACACGTTTGGCAAAATTCAACTACATCCTGTTGCAGTCCATGCCTGTAAAAGGTCTCTGTATTTCACTCTGTGTTTTCGTACTCCTACATGTCTTCTAGTTGGTAGCACGTTTCGCATCACATCCTTTCTATATACCATTGGCAAAATGATTTGATGAATCTATTCCCATTTCTCATCTCTTTGACTGTGTGATTGTCTCCATTTCCTTATCTGGACATCATTTTAGGTAATGACACTCAGGGATACATTCAAAATTCCTAACGTATTTGCTTTTTGATGCAACTGGTTGAATCTTTTATCTTTCTGCTGTGACTCAATTAGTTTAGCTGAACTCAAAATACGTGCATGATCTCCTACTTGCTCCTGTTTTGTCTCAACTATCTGATGGAACAAATTCTCCGTTAATGCCACTTAAGCTTCCTTATCTTTACATTGTTGATGTTGCCTGTTTCAACTGGTGACATTGGGAACTTGTTACCCCACAATCTGGGAAGTTTCCAGGATAAGACTCCTGCCTTGCTTCAGTTGCCTGCGTCTCCACTGGCTCGTCAACCAGAGTAGGCAGGACTCCTACCGGTGAATCAGCTATATTTTCTGCAAGGATAAATTGCATTCCTGGAGCTGAGAGTTTGTCCAATACCCCACCAATAATTGCTCCACACTTTCCTGAATATGTTATCGTCGCTTTACAAAATGTTGCACTTTTTGTCTCAAGATGAATTCCCTTTAGCAGTACATTTTCTGGAAATAGTTCTTCAAGAGTACATATCCCCTCATCTTTCAGAAGCATAGACTGAGAGGATACCGTGTCCCTTAATATTACATCCTCTTACCTGCCCTATGTGAATAAACTTTCACTTTGCAGGTATATTTTCTGAGCAGATCTGTCACTTCCTCCTTAACAAACCTCCGATCAGTCTGTACACTCTGACGCAGGTTGAAAGCTTCCATTGTGTTTTTTGTTACCACTCCTACAAAACTCACAGGCTTGTCCCGTTTTCCTGCGTCTGTGTTTTTTTTCCCCTGAACCCACCAACATAGTGATTTCATGTGTCCAAATTTGTTGCAATGAAACACCATAGCTTGTTAACTTGTTTGTCACCTTCAAGTATTTCCTTTTTACCCTGTGGGAAGTTATCATTTCGATCTTCACCGAGATCTACCTTTCCCTTTCTATGTGAAGATTTTCCTTTGCCACTGTTTCTATTGATCATGGACTGAAATTGATTCTGGAAGCCAAAACAAGTTTTATAATCATTAATCACTAGTCATAAATATTAGCCACTTCAGCGGCCAGTCTTCCAAATGAGTTTGCACTATATCACATCGTGAATTTTTGAACTCCTCCAATTTAATTGTTTCTCGAAGAGCATAGTAGGTTTGCTCTCTTTTTAATGCTCTTATCCATCTCTCAAAATTACTTTGTTTGATTCTTTCAAACTCAACATGAATTTGACCAGGATCCCTCCTTAGAATTCTGAAACATTGTCTGCAGGCTTCTGGCACGAGTTTTAAACACATAACATTTATTTACCAATTTACCAAATGAAACATAAGGAACCGTAAATAGAATACCTGAATAACGTATCGAAACTGACTATTCCGACTTAAGGATGCTGTTCCAGAATTCTTGCAACAACCCAATAAACTAATCCCTCAGCACCAAGTGTAAAACTTGGTGACAATCGGTTTCCCACAGGGTTCAGTGTTGGGGCTGCAACTGTTCACGTTATATATTAATGATCTGGATGAAGGGACTGGGGGCATTCTAGCGAAGTTTGCCGATGATACGAAGTTAGGTGGACAAGCAGGTAGTACTGAGGAAGTGGGGCGGCTGCAGACGGATCTTGAGAGTTTGGGAGAGTTGTCCAGGAAATGGCTGATGGAATTCAATGCGAGCAAATGCGAGGTCTTGCACTTTGGAAAAATGAATAAAAGCATGGACTACTTTCTAAACGGTGAGAAAATTCGTAAAGCCAAAGTACAAAGGGAACGGGGAGTGCTAGTCCAGGATTCTCTAAAGGCATACATGTATGTTGTGTCCGCGATTAAGAAAGCGAATGCAATGTTGTCATTTATCTGAAGAGGGTTGGAATATAAAAGCTCCGTTGTGCTACTGAGACTTTATAAAGCTCTGTTTAGGCCCCATTTGGAGTACTGTGTCCAGTTTTGATCCCCACACCTCAGGAAGGACATACTGGCACTGGAGCGTGTCCAGCGGAGATTCACATGGATGATCCCTGGAATGGTAGGTCTGACATACGAGGAATGGCTGAGGATCCTGGGATTGTATTCATTGGAGTTTAGAAGATTAAGGGGAGATTTAATAGAATCTTACAAGATAATACATGGCTTGGAAAGGGTGGACGCTAGGAAATTGTTTGCTTTAGGCGAGGAGACCAGGACCCATCGACACAGCCTTAAAATTAGAGGGGGTCAATTCAGAACAGAAATGCGGAGACATTTCTTCAGCCAGAGAGTGGTGGGCCTGTGGAATTCATTGCCGCAGAGTGCAGTGGAGGCCGGGACGCTAAATGTCCTTGATTTTTAAAGAAATCAAGGACCATCAAGGACTGGTTTCGAGACAACATTCCACATTTGGCTTTGGACTGAATTCCAAAAATGTAAGTCTTACTGCTTTGAAGTCAATAAAGTGTATTAAGGTGTTTGTGAGTTTACAGAAAAAAGTGCTTAATCGTATTGTGTGTTGAAGATTCAGCATTATCTTATTAAAGCAACGAGAGGAATGACCAGACAGATTCGCACTTCCTGTGCATATTCAGGTCAAATATGCCCACTTAAAATCTGTTGCTAGTCGAGGCGAAATCAGCATGTTAACAATATCTAGATTGTGTTTATTTTGGATGGTCATGGTGGAGCGTTCAGGCAGTTACAGTATTGTAAATGGTACAGCAGAAGCATCGAGCCTGCGACGAGAAAGCATCCATCAATTTCCTTCACAACTAACTTCACGACAGTAATTGCTGATGGGAGATGTGACCATTAGCCAGCCATGTCAACATTCAATTCAATCCAATTGTTATTGTGAACTGAAGGTAGCATACTGTAAGGAGTTAACCGGATCTGTTTGTTTAGTGACTGTAATTGATGCCAGTCTTCATGAAACCTAATTATGTCACTGGATGGCTTTCCCCTTATATATGCAAAGGGCTTCTTGCAATACTTTATCCCATTATAGCTGCGGATGCATCACCTCCAGCACTAACGGGGATCAACTGCAGCAGAGACAGGGAGAGGAGAGATCAGAATCTGAGTACCGTAGACTGCAATGTTCCAACAATGGATCATAATCTGAGAATAACAGGCTGGGATGTTCCAACAATGGATCAGAGCCTGAGGACAGTAGACTGGAATGTCGAACCAGCGGTTCAGAATCTAAGCAAAATAGAATGGAATGCTGGAACAATGGACAGGAGTTTATCCTGGGGTCTTTTCCTTGTTTCCTGGTATTGGCACATATTACCATATCGGATAAATGGTGTACTGCTGATTATTCAGGCTGGTTACTATCCCATGCTCGCTATTGTTGGCGTTCCTGGTAAGTCTCCCCATCTCTATCAATCTATCAAGCCATGGCGAACTTCAGTGATATTTCTGTTATCTATATTTAGTAAAGATCGAAACTTCTGTCTTCAGTTTCAAAGGCAAATCCATTCATTGTCCACAAATTTCAGAACCGCCCGCACCCCCGCCCTCACAAACATCTGAGGACAAGATTGTTCACAATCCTGAAATGCCTATTTGTCCTGAATTGATTTATGTCTTGGTATTCTCTCCTTCAGCAAAGCTACCCACGACCAGCTCCATGATATCCCCAGACCCTATCTTGACGTCAGTGCTTGTGCTAAATAAACCATTATATATATCTTGGTAAAATTCAGACTTTATGGATCCATTTCTCTTCTAATCATTCTTTCCGTTACAAATGTTTCCATGACAATCTTGTTCTTGTCTGTGAAGTAAATTCATGACTGGGATACTCTGTCAGAGTAGTAATGTCGCTGGCCACGTAATCCAGTGGACCAGGTAACTACACTATCGACACTGTTTAAAATCCTATTTCAGAGAATGATAGAACTTAAATTCAAATGACAGGAACAGGAAATAAAAGCGAATTTTGCTTATATAATCACACCAGTATTTCGTCAATAAGTTTATCTATTTCACTGTTGTCCTTTGTTAAAGATATCCAGCACTAATATCTGATCTGGGTTAAGACTGACGTCAGACCAACGGCCTTTAGGAATGGCCTCACAGTAAAAGGCATTTTATGAGCTCAACAAGTGCTGCCCTTGCCAGTGATGCAGACATCCCATGTCATAACAACAGGAAAGGTTGAAAAAAGATCAAAAAATGTTGCTAGAGATCAGAAACAAAAAGAACGAGGAAGTGCCAGAGAAACTGAAGAGATTTGACAGCCTCAGATCGAGAGAAAAATAGAAGTGACATTTCGAGTCCAACGACCATACATCAAAACTGAACGTAACTGGGAAATAGTGTGACTGATGTTCGTGACAGGGATGTCTGTTGTGAAGGGGAGGAGGGATTTGAATAGATAGAGAAAGAGAGTGAGAGAGGAAGAAACAAAAGAAGGGATTGTTGATGGTCAGCTGGAATGGAAATAAAAATCCAGATTAATCTTATTTATTTTTTCTGCTGTTCCCATATTATTGAAATTCATGCGCTTGTAAGGTGTACATCGAAGTCCCGGTTTGAAGTGAGTTATGTCCCTTTGTCTCTCTTCCGTGAGTGTGATCATCTTCCTTTATTCATTAATAGGATGCTGGGCCAGTAATTAATTTACTTTCCTCATTGTCCTGAGAAGGTATTGGTGAGCTGACTTCCTGATGCACTGCAGTCCATGGGCTGTAAGTAGTCAGTGTTAAGATCCATCTGGTTTCATTTCTTTGTTGACTTTGATGTAACAGAGTGGCTGACTTGGCCATTTCAAATTACAATTGTGTGTTAACCACAGTGCTGTGGATCTGGAGTCACAGGTAATACTAACCAGGTGAAGATGGTAGAGTTTCGTCCCTGACGGGCATGAGTATGCCAGGTAGGACAAAGACAGTGGTTTCATTGTTTCATTTGATTCTCAATTCCTGATATTTTATTGAATTCAAATTCCAACATTTGCCATGGAGAGATTCAAATCCGGGGTCAGGGTCATCACCTCTGTCCCTGGGTTAATATTCCAGAGATAACACAGCTCGGCCATCACCACCTCAGCATATTCAAACATCTCCATGGCAATGGTGTTGTGCTGTCGGCGTGGCTCTGCTTAAAGCACAGTGCTTTGCACGGCAATGAAGTGATTTGGCAAAACATACCATCCTTCTCATTTTGTATTTATGAGAAGGCGAGATGATGGGAAGTGCTCCAAGTGAAAAGGAGCTGGATGTCCTTGTTCATGAGCCACTGACAGAAGTCATACGGAGCAGTAAGTAATGAGCACAGTAAATGTGTGCTGTCCTTCTTTGAAAAATGATGGAAGTGTAAGCGTGAAGACACTTTATTGAAGTTGTAGAGTGATATTGAGACAGTATTTGGGGCACTGTGAACGGATTTTCTCTCCTTTTTAAGGAATGATGTTGTTGCCACAGTGAGATAGTATAAAGGTGTTACACCAGTCTAATCCAGGCAGTGATGGTACCATGGGGAGATTGTGAAGGAAATGACTGTTTAACTTGTAATGCGACAGAAGAATAAAAGGTGTTTGTAATATAACTTGAGTATTATTAACCAACATTCATTATTTCCAAAACAAAACATTGATATCGTGAAATATAACGTGTTTCCCGCAATACCTATTTTCACATTTGGACAATTTTATGATCGGAAACGTTTAGAACGATATGGGCCAAATGCAGGGAATGGAGTTAGCATGGATGAACATTTTAGTCGGAATGGGCCAGTTTGGGCTAACGGCCTGTTGAACTCTATTACTCTATGATAGTTTACATATCTGCGTGGATTCCCCATGTTGGTTGAGTAAGAGCTACATGCTCTGACAAAATCTCACCGCCTGAACGTATAGTTTGAGTGAGACCCTGCACTGAGCATCATGTTGTTCACAAACCTGTCAGCAGCCACACACTGACGGAGTTGGCCATTCTCAAAAACGTTTAACATCCGTGCAGAAGATTAGTCTCTCTTCTCAGAGATGGAAGATGCTTCCTTGAGACATCTCACAAACCATCCGGTGTGTCTCCTTACCATCAGGATACCACGTTAATGTAAAGCACGTGAACCATTATCAAGGGAGCTAGGAGGAACAACATGGAGCACTCTGTCTTTGCAGTCTCTTCTTCGTTGGATTGTCGTTTTGTAGCATCAATGACATCCTCCTATTTCACACTCCATCCACCTGTTCACCGAGTGCTGGGCTATTACCGGCCCTCGATGTCTTAATATCCAACTGCCGCCAAGAAATTAACCATCTCAACCTGTCTACCCCTTCCCCCACTCCAGCCTCTCACCCTCACAACGCACAGTCCGCCACTCCCCCTGCTCCAAACCAAACCTCACCATCAAGCCAGTAGATACAGGGGGTTCAGTGATAGTTTGGCGCATTGACCTTTACACTGCTGAAGCCAGATGCTAACTCGAAGACACCTCCTCCTACTGCTCCCTCGACCGCGTCCACACCTCCAAAAGCAAACCATCATCTCCCAGACCATACAGAACCTCATCAGCTCAGGAGGAGATTTACCACCCACAGCTTCCAACTTCATAGTCCGGGAACCCCGCACCGCCCGGTTCTACCTCCTTCCCAAGATCCACAAACCTGATCAGCCTGGCTGCCCCATTGTCTCAGCCTGCTCCTGTCGCACCGAACTTATCTCTACCTACCTCGACACTGTCCTATCCTCCCTAGTCCAGAAACTCCCCACATACATTCAAGATACCACCCACGCCCTCCACCTCCTCCAAGACTTCCGTTTCCCGGCCCCCAACGCCTCATCTTCACCATGGATATCCAATCACTGTACACCTCCATCCGCCATGACCAGGGCCTCCAAGCCCTCCGTGTTTTCCTCTCCCGACGTCCCCAACAGTACCCTTTCACTGACACTCTCATTCGTTTGGCTGAACTTGTCCTCACTCTTAACAATTTCTCATTTGAATCCTCCCACTTCCTCCAGACGAAAGGGGCAACCATGGGCACCCGTATGGGCCCCAGCTATGCCTATCTCTTTGTTGGCGACTAGAACAGATCATCTTCCGTAATTACACCGGCACCACTCCCCACCTCTTCCTCCGCTATGTTGATGTCTGCACTGGTGTCATCTCGTGCTCTCACGAGGAGGTTGAGCATTTCATCAACTTCACCAACACATTCCACCCCGACCTTAAATTTACCTGGACCATCTCGACACCTCCCTCCCCTTCCTGGACTTGCCATAGCTACCTGAACATTTCCACAGAACTACATTTCCCAAACCAAACGAGTCCCACAGCCCTAACTGCTGCAAAAATTCCATCCCGCATTCCCAATTCCTCTGCCTCCAGCGTATCTGCTCCCAGGAGGACCAGTTCGACCACAGAACACACCAGATGGCCTCCTTCTTTATAGACTGCAATTTTCCTTCCCACGTGGTTGAAGATGCCCTCATACACATCTCATCCACATCCCGCACCTCCACCCTCAAACTCCATCCCTCTAACTGTAACAAGGGCAGAACCCCCCTGGTGCTCACCTTCCACCCTACCAACCTTCACATACACCAAATAATCCGACGACATTTCCGCCAGCTCCAAACGGACCCCACCACCAAGGATACATTTCCCTCCTCAGCCACTTCCACTTTCCGCAAAGACCGTTCCCTCCGTGACTACCTGGTCAGGTCTAGGTCCCCAACAACCCACCCTCCCTTCCTGGCACTCCCGCCCCCCCCCCCCCCCGCCATCTGCACCCATACCTCCTCTCTCATCTCCATCCAACACCCTAAAGGAACCTTGCATGTTCATCAAAGTTATATCTACACATCCACATATATCATTTATTGCATCCGTTGCCCCCGAAGCGGTCTCCTCTACATTGGGGAGACTGAACGCCTCCTAGCAGAGCGCTTTAGGGAACATCCCTGGGACACCCGCAACAATCAACCACACCGCCCTGTGGCCCAACATTTCATCTTCCCCTCCCACTCTGCCGAGGACATGCAGGTCCTGGGCGTCCTACAGCCGCTCCCTCAGCACCAGACGCCTGGAGGAAGAACGCCTCATCTTCTGCCTCAGAACACTTCAACCCCAGGGCTTCAATTTGGACTTCACTAGTTTCCTCATTTCCCCTTCCCCTACCTCACCCCAGTGCCAACCTTCCAGCTCAGTACCGTCCCCATGACCTGTCCTAACTGCCTATCCTCCTTTCCACCTAACCACTCCACCCTCTCCTCTGACCTAACACCTTCACCCCTACCCCCATTCACCCATTGGACACTTTGCTATCTTCTCCCACTCTCCTCCCTGACCTATCACCTCCATCCCCACCCCCATTTACCTATAGTACTGTATGCTACTTTCTCCCCACCTCCATCCCCTCTCATTAATCTCTGCACTCTGCAGGTACACTGCCTCTGTTCCTGATGAAGTGCTTTTGCCCGAAACATCGATTTTCCTGCTCCTCGGATGCTGCCTGACCTGCCGTGATTTCCTGCACCACTGTAATCTAGACTCTGGTTTCCAGCATCTGCAGTCTTTGTTTTTACCCCATGACTGCACAGGGTGTCAAGTAGACTGAATAAAATTCTAATGGGAATCAGTTGTAAACTCTCCACTGGTTGGGCCATTCTGAACACAATGTAGCTGGTGAAGATCAATCTTCTCAGTCCCAGGATATCTCTGTGGGCGATCCTCCGGGTAGCTTCCTCGGCACGAACACCTTCAGCTGCTTCAGCAATGTCTTATCCTCCATAGCTGCAAATGTGTTGCTGGTCAAAGCACAGCAGGCCAGGCAGCATCTCAGGAATAGATAATTCGACGTTTCGAGCATAAGCCCTTCATCAGGAAATCCTCCATAGTTCGATCAGAAGTCAGGATGCTCAGAAAAGATCGCATAAAGCATCAAAACCTGGGCAACATTCAAGCTCGTGCTCTTAACATGTAACAGTACTACTGGAACCTGAACATTTCCACAGGACTGAAAACAAGGAGCTCATTCGGCATCTAAAGCTGGATTCATGGAAATATGAGAACGCCATTCAGCCCATCGCAGCTATTGGATAAGAAGAGGCACGGCTCGTTCACTCTCTCTGACCTATTACACAAGAAGAGATTTTGGTTGGAAAATGCAAATGTTGGAATGCAGGAGGCTAAAAGAACACAACAAACCAGGCAGCATCAGGAGAAGAAGTCATCACCTTGGGTATAACCTTTCTTCCGGACTGGGGGTGCTTGTACAGATAAAGAGGCGAGCTGGGGGAGTAGGAGGAGGCGGCATGGTGAGGTGGAGAACACAGGTAAAGGATACCAGCGAGTTGCTCAATGGTAGGAATGAATCTAGTTGACAGCTGGACGCTATGTCCATAATTTTTTCTCATGTCAACAGGCCAAGGTATATGTGTGGGACTGTTTCCTTCTCTCAGAGGGGCTTCTCTATCCCAGACAGCTACACTTCTGAAATGATTGGGGGCACAGGGAGATGTTAATGGATTTTGACACATCAGAGAGTTGAGGGCTACAAAGAATTGGACATGGAAAGAAATTGCGCTCGAGAGAGATCAGCCCTGACCTTACTGGAGGGAAGGGCAGGCTTGAGGGATAATATAGCCTGGTGTTATTCCAGTATACCCCATAGTCCAGTCACTTTGTTGCTTCTTCCATTTTCTGTGTGACTGACTTCAAGTAGCTGAATAGGCTGATACTGTTGCTGCATGATCTAAACTGGGTCTATTTCTATCGACTCAAGGGGCTGATTGGTCTCCTCCTTTAACTATATCACATGTGCCAGGGGTTGAAAAGCTTCATCCCGTTCTGGTGTAACTGAAATACACTTTCTTCAAGGGTCCACCACACTTGGAGAAAGTGATCACTGCAGATGCTGGAGATCAGAGTCGAAAAAGTGTGGCCGTGGAAAAGCCCAGTAGGTCAGCCAGCATCCGAGAAGCAGCAGTATCGATGTTTTGTACATTCCTTATGATGGAATTATGCCGGAAATGTCGATTCTCCTGCCCGACGAATGCTGCCTTTCTTGCTGTGCTTTTCCAGCACCACACGGATGGACGTCTACCAGCCTGCCCTACTCGACCTTCCTGGTCACGTCAGCAAAGAGTTTTAGGAAATTCGTCAGGCATGAACTTCCATTCAAAACGCCTTGCTTACTATTCCTAATCAAACCCTGTTTTCCGAATGTATGCACATCTTTTCCCTCAGAATCTTCTCAAGTAATATACCTCCCACAGATGTTAAGAAGAATGGTCTGTCTTTCCCAGCCTTAATTGTTCAGTCCTTCTTTAATAAGGGCACAACATTTGCCATCCTTCAGTCTTCTGGGATCTCACCTGTGGTAACTGATGATCAAAATTATCCGCCAGGACCCTCGCAAATTCTTCTCTAGCCCCTTGCAGTGTTCTTGGATATATCTGGTAAGGCCCATGAGATTTCTCCAACTTCAAACATTCTAGTGCACCCAATACCTCCTCTCCTGTGATATGGACTGCCCCCAAGTAATCACCACTAATTTCCCCAAATTCCCATGTATTCATGTCTTTCTCCACTGTAAATATAGAGGAGAGATATTTGTTGAGGACATCGCCTATCCCTTATGGTACTACACATACATGTCCACTTTGGTCTTTGAGGGGTCTTATTCTCTCTCTAGTTACTGCTTTTCCTGTAATATACTTAAAGCACCTCTTTGGATTCACCCTCATCTTCTCAGGCAAGGTTATCTCATACCCCTTATTCGTCCTCCTGATTTCCTTCTTCAGTAAACTCCTATATCCCCTGGACACCTCCAGGGATTTCCTTGATTCTAGCTGCCTCTAACTGAGCCATGCCTCCACATTTTGTTTGGTCAAAGCCGAAACATCTCTTGCTATCCAGGTTTCCACATTCCTATCAGATTTCCTTTCACCCCCAGAGGAACATATAGATCTTAAACTCCCACTTGCTGGAGCTCATTTTCTTGCAAACAGACTACTCTAATCAACCCCTGCAAACTCCTGTCCATCAAAATTAACCTTGTCCCAATTTAGAACTTGAATATGTGGTCCAATTTTTTTCCCTCTCCATGCCTATTTTAAAATTAATAGAACCATGGTCACTGGCCACAAAGTGCACGTCTACTGTCACCTCACTCACCAGTCCTGACCTATTTTTTAAGAGTAGGTCAAATTTTGCCCCTTCCCGATTAGGACCCTCTATATAATACTTGAGGAAAGTTTCCTGACGCACTTACTGGATTCCATCCCATCGAATGGCTCAATGCTCTGGCAGTTCCAGTCTGTGTTATAAAAATTAAAACTCCTATTATGACAACCCGAATTTTCCTGCATGTCTTCCCGATCTCTCTAGATATTTTTGTTCCTGTAATTCCTGTTGACTATTTGGGGGCCTATAGTACAATCCCGTTAATGTCACCATCCCCTTCTTTTTTCTTAGTTCCACCCACACAGCGTCATTGGATGATTCACCAGTTATTTTATCTCTGATCACTGCTGTGGTACTCCCCTTAATCAAAAATGCAACCCCTTCCCTCTTTCCACCCTCTCTGTCCCTCCAAATGCACTTTACCCTGTTACATTAAGCCGTCAATCCTATCCATCTCTCAGCCATGTTTCTGTGATAGCTACTTTATCCAGCGTTGATTACCTAAACACACCCTAAATTCATTGGCCTTGCCTGTTAGTCCTTTTGCATTGAAATAAGTGCAATTTAATCCGTAGACATTCCTTACTCACTATCTTATTCTTGCCTGATCTATCTCTTCAACGTACTAGTCTGAATACTGTATCTCCTTCCAGCCTCACATTTGCCTCCCAGCTCTTCAGGATACCAGCTCCTGCCAATCTCGTTTAAACACTCCCTTGTAGCACTAGCAAAACTGGCTGCGAAGATATTGGTTCCCCCCCTCCCCACTCCAGTGTATGTGCCACCAGTCCCCCTTGAACAGGTCAACTCTGTCACAGAAAAGCTCCCAATGATTTAATAATATGAATCTCTCCCCCTGCACCAATTCTTTAGTCACATATTTATCTGCCATATCCTCCAATTCTTACCTTCACTACCTCATGACACTGGAAGTAATCAGGAGATTACCACTGTCAAGGTCCTTTTTTTTTAATTTTTCTCCTAGCTATCAGTAATCACTCTGTAGAACCACATTCCTATGTCTACCTGTGTCATTTTTATCAAGTTGCACAATGACTTCTAGCAGCCCAAACACCCCCACTCCCCAAGAACATTCAGCAGCCACTTAGAGACATCCTGGGCCCTGACACCTGAAAGGCCACACACCATCCAAGGTTCCCGTTTGTGTCTCCCTAACAATCGAATCTCCTATCTCGAAGGCGCTGTTTATCTTTATCCTATCCCAGAGCCAGTTGCAGTGCAACCAATCTGGCTACTGCTGCTTTCCCCTGAACGGTCACTGCCTGACACCCATCCCCCATCTCCCAACACTCACAATCAGTAACCAAAATGATAAACTTGTTTTCGAGAGGAAAGGCCACAGGGGATTCCTGCACTCTCTGCCTATTCCCTTTGCCATTCCTAGTGGGCGTCCAGCTACTCTCTGCCTGGAACACGGCTGTAAGCAAGGAACGCCTGTTGGATTAATTTCCGTTTATTTAAATGCAACAGGGCTGACAGGTAATGCATATGAACTCAGGGCATGGATCTTTACGTGGGACTGGGATGCTATAGTCTTTTCAGAAGCATGGATAAGGGGGGACATGGGCGTTACCACCTCACTAAAGCTCTTATCTATGAAGTTCTCAACATCTTGGATGATTCTGAGAGCAGCCAGGTGCAGCTCCTGAACACGGTCTCCCAGGAGCTGCAGCTGGTTGCATTGCCCACATGTGTAGTCATCAGGGACGGAGGAAATCTCCCTGAGCTCCCACATCGCGCAGGAGGAACATGTAACTGCCCTAACTGCCATCACAACTGCTGTCAGACTAGCGTTAAAAAAGACTTTACTTGAGCTTGCCTGCAACTTTTGCTGTGTTGCTGCTCACTGAAGCCTCTAGAACCAAAGTATTACTACCTACTCTGCAACTAACAGCACGTCAATCGACCACTCCACATTTAGTTTTAGAGGGAGACAATACAAACAGGAAGACAGCTAACGATCCGCATCCATGAACACCAACTAGTCACGAAACAACACGACCAGCTATCCTTAGTAGCCACACACGCAGATGACAAGCAACATGAATTCGACTGGGACATCACTACTATTATAGGACAAGCCAAACAGAGAACAACCAGGGAATTCCTAGAGGCAGGGCACTCATTCACAGATTCAATCAATAAGCACATCGACCTGGTCCCAATATACCGACCACTGCAACGGACAGCTGGAACTGACAACCGGAAGCGGCAGAGACAAACCACTATAAATGCCGGAGGAAAAATCACAGAAGCGCATCACAGGAGGCTCCCAAGCACTGAGGATGTCACCTAGACAGGGGACGAAACGTCTGCGACACAAATTCCCACCTCGGCGAACAGAACCACAAACAACGAGCAGCCGAGGTACAAATCGTCTCACAAACTTTGAACATTTAAAATATTAATGTTCTGAGCAATAATTAGACTATATAATGATTCTGGCCTTGCAATAATTGCATTTTAAATGCTTATGCTGCACTAAATAATCAGATGTTCGCGAGCATTTACAATGGGAAATAATCAGATACTGACTTTTATTCACATCAGACACATGTGCAATACTTTTAAGTACAGGGGGAGGTCATTGGCCACTAGCTGCGCATCAGCTCCAGTAGTATCTCTCAAGCCCCTCTAATTTGCCAGCCCTTTTATCAGCAGCCTGTTAAATTCACATTTCCAAATACATACCCAGTTATAGTCATAGAGATGTACAGCATGAAACAGACCCTTCGGTCCAACCTGCCCATGCCGACAAATTATCCCAACCCAATCTAGTCCCACCTGCCAGCAACTTGCCCACATCCATCCAAACCCGTTCGATTCATATACCCATCCAAATGCCTCTTAAATGTTGCAATTGTACCAGCCTCCACCTCATCTTCTGGCAGTTCATTCCATTCACGTACCACCCTCTATGTGAAAATGTTGTCCCTTAGGTCTCTTTTATATCTTTCCCCACTCATTCTAAACCTATGTCCCCTAGTTCGGACTCCCTGACCCCAGGGAAAATACTTTGTCTATTTATCCTATCCATGCCCTTCATAATTTTGTAAATCTGTATAAGGTTACCCCTCAGCCTCCGACGGTCCAGATAAAACAGCCCCAACCTGTTCAGCCTCTCCCTGTAGCTCAGATACTCCAACCATGGCAACATCCTTGTAAATCTTTTCTGAAGCCTTTGACGTTTCACAACATCTTTCCGATAGGAAGGAGACCAGAATTGCACGCAATATTCCAAGGGTGACCTCACCAATATGCTTTACAGCCGCAATGTGACCTCCCAACTCCTGTAATCAATACTCTGACCAATAAAGGAAAGCATACCAAATGCCTTCTTCACTATCTGATTTACCTACGACTCCACTTCGAAGGAGCTATGAGCCTCCACTCCAAGGTCTCTTTGTTCAGCAACACTCCCTAGGACATTACCATTAAGTGTATAATTCCTGCTAAGATTTGCTTTCCCAAAATGCAACACCTCGCATTTATCTGAATTGAACTCCATCTGCCACTTCTCAGTCCATTGGCCCATCTGGTCCGGATCCTGTTGTAATCTGAGGAAACCGTCTTCGCTGTCCACTGCACCTCCTATTTTGGTGTCATTTGCAAACTTACTAACTGGACCTCGTATGCTCACATCCAAATCATTTATATAAATGTCAAAAAATAGATGGCCCAGCATCGATCCTTGTGGCATTCCACTGGTCACAGGCCTCCAGTCTGAAAAGCAACCCGCCGCCACCACCCTCTGTCTTCTGCCTTTGAGCCAGTTCTGTATCCAAATGGCTACTTCTCCCTGTAATCCATGAAATATAACCTTGGTAATCAGTTTACCACGGAGAACCTTGTCGAACGTCTCACTGAAGTCCATATAGATCACATCGACTGTTCTGCCCTCATCAGGCTTCTTTGTTCCTTCTTCAAAAAACTCAATCAAGTCCGTGAGAGATGATTTCCCATAAAGCCATGTTGACTATCTCGCATCAGTCCTTGTCTTTCCAAATAAGTTCACATATTCGTCTGTTCTGCTCCAGGAAGAATAACCTTGCAAGAACTGCAACAAGCACTACATCGGAAAAACAGGCAAAAAACTAGCCATCTGGATACATGAACAACAACTAGCCAGAAAAACAGACATAACCCACTATCACTAGTGTCCTTCCATACAGATGAGAAAGTGCATCATTTCGACTGCGTCTGCATGTCCATCTTGGACAAGCCAAACAGAGACACGCACGAAGATTCCGAGAATCATAGCATTCCAACCTGAACTCTATCAACAAACACATCGATTTTGATTCCATCTAACACTCTCTGAGAAAAAGAACCGGACATAAAATCACCAATACTGGAAATTACATCACTGACTCATGCAAACCTAAACACATAAATAGCATCTGGGACATAGCACAGCACTTCACCAGAGGCTCACTGATAACGTTCCCAATATAGTGATGAACCATCTGAAAACGAACTCTCCAGCTCAGCGAGCAAACTGACATCCAGAAGAAGTGCAATTTATCTCATCCTCTCTTAAACTAAATCCTTCATCCCGTTATCATTACGATTACTTTAGGGTTATTTGTATTCTTCTTCAAAGTAATGTGGTGTCTGCCTATCTTCTGAATGTGTGTGTGTGTGTGTGTGTGTGGTGTGTTGGTGTGGTGGTGGTGGGGGGGGGGGTTGCGAGAGAGACAGAGCGAGAGAAAGAGAGAGGGAGAGAGATATAGCCAGTAATCCTCTGTAGTGTCTGGATTACTCCCCGTGCCATTTGGAAAAGAGGGAAGAGTGAGGAAGACAGTATAGCTAAACATGTTGTTAACATGCTACTTCAGTGGTGAGGGTTTTAGATTGTTGGATCATTGGGATCCCTTCCAAGATACGTGGGGAACTGTGCAAAAAAGACAGGTTGTATCTAAAGTGGACGAGCATCAACATCCTTGTGGGGAGGTTTGCTAGTGCGAGTCATATGGATTTGAATAAACCAGGAGAGTGAGAACCAAAGCAGCAGATCCTGAACTGAGTAGAAGGTCGAGGTGAATAGGACATCAGACACGGCCAGTTTAATGACCATGCCGAGAGAAGAAATCAAATCAGTCCAAAATGTGAGTTGGGAGTTGGAATAAATTATCGAGGTGAGACACAGGTTTTTCAGAGATTCATCAATAAGAATGGAGAGTGTGGGGGATGTGAGGGAGTGAGGTGTTTGAGATCAGGGAGACACTGCACAAGAAAATGTTAAAGTGTTAAAAGGTTGGGTATGAATTCTGTTGGAAACAACTAGCAAAAAACACAGGAAAACCTACTGTTTGTCAAAGTGAATACCTGGGAAATAATGTATTATGCTTCAGAGTAATAACATTCTAAGTGATGAGGGTCTGTATTATATTGGAGGAAATGCTGTGTTCAAGTTATGGCTGTAACTATAATAATGGCGGCAAACAGCCAGAACAATATCCGTGCTGTTGTTGGACAGTGCTTGCAAAGAGCATGTGAATTACCCTGGATGTTCCCAGAGATGGTTGGGCTGTCTTCGGTTGAGTAAGTACTGAAGCTGCATGAGACGATGCTGGTTTGTAATAGAGCCACTTATTGAGTACAGTCAAAGGAACAAAGCAGCAATTGCCATTGCTTATTGTTTCAGAATATATCATAGTGCTCATGGCTGCCACTGCAAAGAATCCTGCAATGACAAACAGGCCTATCACCTCAGTGCCAGCAAGTGCATATCCATAGACTTTTTAAATGTTTGTGTGGTTACCTGCCTCAACCACCCTCCTAGACAACGCATTCCAGGTTCATACTACCCTCTCATTTCGAAAGATATTCCACATATCCTCTCAATCCCCTGCCTTTCGCTTTAAAAGTGTATCCCTTTGTTTTTGATTCCTTGACTAAGGAAAAAAATCTGTTGTCTGTTCATCCTCTCCATACCCTTTATGCTCTTGTACACCTGAACCAGGTTCCCTACTCAACCTTCTCTGCTGCAAAGAAAAAACGAGCAAAATTAGCCCTCCTCTTTCATACACACTATTGAGTACTCACTTGTCTTGTTACTTCTGACTTGCATCTTCCCAATTTATCGGTGTTAAATTTCATCAGGCCATTGATCTGGATATCTGAATAATCTGTTTCTATCCTCCTATAGCCTAACACTTTCCTCCTAACTGCGATCCACCCACGTCATCTTTGTATCATCCATAACATTGGTCATCATTCCACTGCTCCCCACCTTCCACATTCTCACAATCGTCATTTCTGAATATCACAAACAAATTCTGATTTCCTCCCTGTTCTCCAGATGTTATTCAGAGGGTAATTTGACAATTCCAGTCTCTTGCTTTTCCTATTTTATTCATTTTATGAGTGACGTATTTAGCACATTTTACGAGGGACCCACAAGTACCATTTTTAACACAGAGTTGAATTCACCTTTTACACTCTGCCCCTCTGCATGTTTTATTTAGAAACATTGTAAATAATTTAGGATAAACTAGGGTTTGGCACCTTGCAATGGAAGGTTAGTATTTTGTGTGGAACTGTTCTTTGTAACATTCCCTGAAGAGCTAGAGCTGAAGAATTTTTTTAATCTGCAAGATGGACATGTCATCATTCATTGTTTGTTTAAATCAGCGTGTGTGATGAGCATAAATATTCAAATAAATTCTATGTTATGGGCAAACCGCAGAAGATCAAATCATATTCTCATATCCAGCATGAATGGAAGCAAATATATACTGCAAATAAGATCAAAAATATTGAAACAGCACCGTAGGGGACAAAGAAAAATGTTGTCTGCACTTGATGGAGATATAGAAATATATAGTACATGTCCAACCTGAATCAAGTGGACAAGAATCAAGTGATAGAAGAGAAAGTACAAGGAATCCTTTCTACATTTTGAATGGAAACCAGATCCCGATTTTCTTGTACAGTGATGTTTTCTCATCCAATCTCGCTTCCTCAAAAACAGGCTTTTTCCTGTCACTAAAACTTCATCTGCCATTCTTCCTCCTCTGTCCTCTTTTTTTACACTCATACTGCCCTTGCACTACCCCTTCTGCTGCTACATACTCTTCTGCTGATGATCTCCCTTCACACTCTTCTTCTGCCACTCCCACTCTAAGTTACACCAATTCCCCGATTACTCCCACTTTCTCTGGCCATCCCTTCCCCTTTTTGCTTTCCAACTGTGATAATAGGAGCCGCTGACATCTGTGCTGCTATTTGTCATCAGTCAATGATCAATGTCCAATAGGAACAGACAATAGTGCGTTTCTGTCATTGTCTGATGCACCGTGAACAGGCTGGTTTTGATCCTCATGGTACAGAGTGGCGTTTCTTTCTGTCTCTCTGTCACAGTATTTAACCAAACATCCTTATCACAAATAGGACAAACCTCTCCTCAGAATCAGAAATCCATGCAACAGTTTTCCCTTAAAAAATGTGAGTAGAGTGAGCACATTGTTCAAATAGGCCATGTACTTTGCTTCGTTTTTTAATTCATTTCACTGATTTTCCAATGTCAGTTGAGGTGAGGTCAGAGTAACTTGCGTTGCATCAAAGTAGTATTTGACTCATGTGACATCAGGGATCCTGAGTAAATTGTGGTCAATGGGAATCGCAGGAAATTCTGCACTGGTAATTTCCTCACTAAACAACGACACTTTCCCCAGAGCTATTGAGAATGAGAAATAAACTCTGCCCTTGCCAGTGCATTCATAAACCATGGATAAATTTGTCCTGTTAATAACATCAAGATATATTATGTTTTCAGATTGGTCTAAAGTCTACAAAAGTAAGACCTTGCTGTTGAGTGTCACTCCATTGAAATCAGGATGTTACAATAAGATTACCTTCCCAATTATTTTCAATCAGTTACTTTCTGAGGACTGATCGTGCGACATCAGTACCACTGAGATCAACATTTTCTTTGTCCAGCAGCAACGCATCATATTGTCTCAAGGCTGCACCACACCACAATTCTAATTTATTCACCGGCTTATTCGCCGTGCTGACCAGATGGACTGGGCTCACAATTTGCAACAACGTGGAGATGCCCTTGACCCTCTGGAAACTTCCTCCACTCCCATACCCTGCCCTCTGACTCCATCCCTCCCCCAACTGCACCTACTGTCGTTTATTCACCATCCCTCTCTGATGCTGAAGGTTCTGTTCTTAGCAAATATCTAAACTTTACCTCTCTGTGCCCCCACTTTAAAGAATTTTAGACATGACATTAAGTTGAGATCTTCCCCTGTCTTCGCCTCAGAGCCCATTTCTTTTGGCAAGATTCCTCTCCCTGTCCCATATACCCCGTTACCCAGATGCAACACTCTCCGGCCACCTGGACCCCTCCCTCTGGCCTTTACCTGTACTAAATCGGTTCATTGAGAAATCTCCGCATGACATTGGTTGGCTTAGTTTCTCTGCACTCCCCTCGCCAAATCCAACCTGTCACTGTCTGAACAGCCTACACTCCATGTGCTTAGATCCAACCCTAATTGTTTTACTCAGCCTGTCCCTGTAAGTCTGCTGGACTGATTTCGAAATTGCAGAAGTTGAATGCCCTCTCTCAGATACCTCCTCTAATCTCCCCCTGCACGATGACCCTATCACGGCACATCATGGCATTGTATCAACTATGATAACTGCCCATATTTCATCTGAAGATTCCTGCCCCACTCACCTCACCCCACTAACTGCCCCCAATTTGATGGTCATCTGATAGCAGGGCTCGCTTCTATTTCCCCCAAAAAATTCACAAACAGAACTACCTGGGCAGACCCATTGCTTCAGCCTGCTCCTGCCACACAAAGGAAGTACATGGATACACACATATGCCTGTTCCTTCTTGGGGTACATCGACCATTCCCTGTTCTAGTTCTATTTAAGCATCCATACACAACTCTTTGTCCGATACATAGATGATATCATCGCTGCTGCGTCTCTATCTTGTCCGGAATTGGAAAAGTTCACAGATTTCGCTCGGAATTTGAACCCCTCCATCACTTTCATCTGGTCTATCTCTGACTCCTTCCTTCTTTTCCTCAACATCTCTGCTTCCATTTCTCGGGATAGACAAGCCACTGATGTCCAGTGTTAACCCACCGACTCCCACACCTTCCTGGAGTATACGTCTTCACACCAAGTTTCCTGAGTAGAATCAATTCCATTCCCCTGGTTCCTCCGTCTCCACCACATTGCTTCTGGTGGTACTAAATTCAACAAGGAGGCCTTTGAAATGTCCACCTTGTTCCTCAATCAAGGGATTCCCCATCATTGTTGTCAACAGGGTCCTCAACCGAGTCTGACCCATTTCCTGCACTTCAAGCTTTTCACTCCCCTTCCCTATAGCAATGGAGTTTCCCTTCTCCTTACCTACTATCCCAGCAGCATTCACATGCAGAGGATCATCAGCCCGCACTTCCCCCACCTCCAGCGAGATGTCCCCACCTGCACATATTCACCTCTCCCCCATTGCCCACCTTCTAGACGTATCATTCCCGCCAGGACACACTGGTCTACTCTTTATTTATTCTCAACACAGGTCCACCTCACTTCCCCTGCCGAAGGTGTAACATTTTCCCATTTACCTCCCTCCTCATCAGTATCCAAGGAACCAACTATGCCCTCCAGGTGAAGCAGCACCTTAATAACATTTCCCAGAATTCGGTCTACTACATGCGCTACTCACAATGTGGACTCCTCTACATCGGAGAAATGAAGAGTAGACTGGGTGACCGCTTCGCAGAACATCCAAGTTGTACCACTGCAAATGACTCTGAGCTTTCAATTGCCTGACAGTTTAACAGCCCATCCTGTTCCCTGGCCAATATCTCGGTGTCTGGCTTGCTGCAGTGTTCCAGAAATGATCAGCACAAGCTGGAAGAACACCTCATTTTCAATTGTGGACTCTGCAGCCCTTTAGACTCATAATCAAGTTCAATAATTTTCGAGCCTGAACTCCCCTATGTCCTAGCCCCCTACCCATATATCAGGCCGAATTGTCATATAGCTTTCCATTACTCACACTCTATTGTTAGCTACTACATCCAGTCTCTTCTCCATATAAACCATTTTCTGTGTTACCATCAGTTCTGAGGAAGGGGCACTGGACCTGAAACGGTAACTCTGATTTCTTTGCACAGATGCTGCCAGACCTGCTGAGCATTTACAACAACTTTTGTTTTGTTTCAACGTTTTCATCGCAAGTTCTCAAAATACAATACGTCATCGATATTTAGAGCCCTGTCAAAAATAGGAACTTTCTAATTTCTCATTTAATGTCCATAACAAATTATTCGAGATTCAACTAAGATAACAGCTTTGCTGCTATCATTCAGATCAGACACTTTGTCACAGTTCAGAAAGAAGAAAGATATCAAAAGAGCTGGAGCAAAACTCAGTAGATCTGGCAACATCTGAGCAGAGATGCAAAACATTAACCTTTGATTCCAACATGACTTTTCAGAACAGTGTCACATCATACGACATATGTTAATTCTGTTGCTATCTGCAGATACTTCTTCATCTTTTTCGTTCTCCAGCATTTTCTGTTTGTTTTTCACGTTTCCATTATCTCTATATTTCATGTTTTTTGACAGATCGACATGTTGACCTTGGTAATATTTGGACAATGTGGCACTTTCTTGTTTCTGTAACAGTTAGTGTGTCTGTGGCACCTGAATTACAGCCGAAATCTGTTTCTTCTTTAAGATAGAAAGTACAAAAACATTCTGACCATCTTGAAAATTTCTGGAAATCTCTGGAAATCTATTTTGTTTGAAAATGCATTTTAGAAGCAGCTGAACTTCATGAAATAATAGGATATTTTTTGATGATGGAACACTGTGTCCTTTATTGAACTAGCTTGTCTCCCCAATCTCCAAAAGCTTTCAATGCATAACATAGAATTATTACAGCAAAGGTGGTGAAAACTCAGCCCATTGTCTCTTGCAGTTTGGAATGAGCGATATTTCGACTATTATTGCCCTGTATTGTCCCCGTAGCCCTGTCCATTTTGTTATTAGCATCTGCTTTTAATTGTAAGCATCCTGCCAGATATGAACAATATGATCAATCTCAAACAAAAACAGACTTTGGAGGGAAAGCTCAGCAGGTCTGGCTGTATCTGTGAAGAGACATCTAAGTTAATGTTTCAGGTGCGGTGACCCTACTCAATCTGTATTCGCAATGATTAAATGGTATGTATATAAAATATAATTCAGTTTATCGCATTTAAAAATGATCCTGTTCAGTTCATATTGTCCTTTAGCATTGCATCTCCCAAACGTTGGCTCGTTCCTTGTTGTGAACTACATTCAATTCTATCTGACATTAAGAGTGATGATGACTGGGGAATATCATTGTACTTCCCATGCAGTCTCCACAGCCACTGCCCCCATTCCGCCCAAATATCTAGCTAAACCTGATCTGATAAGTCTTAATGAATAAGTACACTTTTAGTTT
Source organism: Hemiscyllium ocellatum (assembly GCF_020745735.1). NCBI lineage: Eukaryota > Metazoa > Chordata > Chondrichthyes > Orectolobiformes > Hemiscylliidae > Hemiscyllium > Hemiscyllium ocellatum. The sequence continues at coordinate 37,555 of NW_026868309.1, forward strand.
TGGACTGTTTTACACCAAGTAAAACTGCATTAAGATGTTTGTCAATTTGTATAAATTAATTACTGAAGCATATTATGAATGGAAGGTCCAACGTTTCTTTATTAGAGCAGTGAGAGCAACATTCAGACAAGTCTACACTTCCTGTCTATGTTCAGGGCAACTGTTCCCAGTGACAGTGTGTTGGCTGGTTTGTTCCCGTGGTGGAGAGATCAGCACAGTCACAACATCCTGGTTGTGTTTCTTTTTTTAGTGGAGGGGCAGAAATTCGGGGTAAGATGGTTACAGCATTGCAAACGTAGAACAGAGCAGAGTCATGTAGCCTGCAATAAGAAAGCATCCATCATTCTCCCTCACAACTGACTTCACTAGAGCAATTGGTGATGGGAGATGTGACCAAAATCCAGCGATGTCAACATCCAATCCAGTCCAGTTATATTGCGAACTGAATGTGTTGTATTGAAAGCTAGAACTGTTTGCTCAGTGACTGTGATTGATGTCAGTCTCCATGCAATGCAACTGTGTCGCTGGAGGCTTTCCCTCTCCTACTGGTGATAGGGCGCTATCCCAGTGTAGGAGAAGATGCATCAGCTCTAACAGTAACAGAGATCAGCAGCTGTACAGACGTGGAGAGGACAGATCTGTATCTGTGAATAATGGACCGGGTAATTACACCAATGGAGAGGAGGTTTTCCTTGGGTCTTTTCAACATTTCCCTCTATTGGGAATTTCTACCATATCGGATATTAGCGGTGCTGAATATCATTTTGGGCGGGGTGGAGGGTGTGATACAAAGCTATTCTCGCTATTGTTGGTGTTCTCTCCCTCTGTCCATTCATTAATCCCATAAACAAATTTGAACTTCCTTGCAATTTCTGTTATCTATATTGGTCAAAGAAATAAACTATTATCTTCAATTCAAATTGCTGTCTCTATTCATCTGAATTGCAGACCACTTACAATCATCTGAGAACAAAACTGTGAACAACCTCGAGATCCCCTTTTGCCCTGAACTGATGTATGCCCCATGTTCTCTCTGTAACTAATCCTGTCCACTACCAGATTCTTACATCCCCAATGTCCATCTCTGTATCAGTGCTGTGGCTGAACAACCCAATGTCTGCGTTTTGGTAAAATTCAGACTTTATGTTTCAAGCTCTCTTCTGGCCACTTTTCCAGTTACAAGTATTTCAATCACAAAATTGTTCTTGTCTCGGACGTTACTTCATGATTATTACGATGTATCCGAGTAGGGATATCGCTGGATGTAATTCAGGAGCAAAGCTTATTAAACGAAAGACATTGTTTCAAGCGACTTTGAAGATTAAACCAAATAAAAGAAGATGCTGGAGATCTGAAATTGCATAGTAAATGCAAAGAAATGAACAGAAAGTGCTGGGAGCTTTTCCGAACTGAAAATAATTGGAAAATAGTGTGAATAATGCTGGTGACAGGGAAGTCTACTTTGAAGGGGAGGAGGAGTGAGTTAAATCGATAGAGAAAAAGAGAGTTAGAAGAAAAAGAGCAAACAAAGCGATTGCTAATCAGTGGGATGGAAATAAAATGTGAGATTCACCTTATTTATTTTTAACTTTTCCCATCTTCCAGAATATCATGTCCATGCCGGTACATGTATACCCCGCTTTTCAAAAATTCACTTTTTGCCTCTTCAGTTTCCGAAAACCTCCATTACGTCCTGTTTTCGCGAAACAAAAGAAATCGGAAGAGGATTTCACTTTTACCAAGAAAGATGATTTTTCCCCACATAAATTAATGCTACTTCGCTTTATGTCATATCAGCTTATGAAAGGTTTTGTAGGAACACTCTACTTCCAGATACCGAGGGAAACCTGTATATATCTAAGATCACGTTTAAAGCGATTTGGTCCCACTTGTCTGTCTTTCCTGAGTGTCGTCATCTTTTTAAATTTATTAATGTGAAATAGGTATCGATGGATGGGCCAGCATTAGTTCAATTTTTTGCTTGCCCCCGAGGAGACATTGAGACTCAATGGCACTTACACAGAGTGAGGCACTCAAGGTGACAGGTGCACAGGTGTGCAAAGCAAGATCGACTTTCCAAGATTAACATTATTTGAAAAGTTAGAGATTTCAATTCGTCAGTGTAATTACGGTAGGGAAGAAGGTATTCCTGAGCATGCTGGTCCATGTTTTCAAGCCTCTGTATCTTCTCCGTTTTGGAAGAGGTTGCAGGAGATCATTACCGGTTTTGGAGAGATATTTGATGTTGCCCGCCTTTCGCTGCCAATGAGAAGTATAAATGAGTGGAAGGTTGTCTTCCATGATAGTCTGGGCTGTGCACACAACCGTCTGTAGTTTCTTATGGTTCTGGGAAGAGCTGTTACCGTCACACTGTTATGCACAAAAATAGAATGTTTTAAGTTGCCAGTATGCAGAGCACTGGGAGAAGACAGTTCCAGTATATGTATCAATTGGCTGTTAAGTGGATATCCAAGTTCTGGTTGCTTTTTTGATAACAATTGAAATTTAACCAATAAATTTAAATTATGTCCAAGATACCAAAACACAGTTGAGTTTATTTTATGGCCAACATCCAACCAAAGAGCCATCTCCTGCTTCCAAAGAATAGAGAAGCTATTACCATCACAACGAGGGAGAAACAGACAGACACGTATCCGAAGAGAGAGAACACAGCGAGGGAAACAGAAGGACAGTAAGTCAACAGAGAAAGGAAACAAAACAAGAAACAGTCACATGGACAGGGAGAAGGGGAGATAGTAAGTTCAGGGAAAGAAACAGAAGCCAGAGAAAAGGAAGATACAAGGAAACAGACAGTGTGAGAGAAATAGTGAGACACAAAACACACAGTGAGCTGGGGATAGGGAATGGAAGGTGCTGGGGATGAGGACCAGAGAGAGCTCGGAGTGAGCTGGGGGGAGGGAGATGAGGATTTACTTTGACCAGAACCAAGGTGTTCAGGCTGATGATAGTAAGCAAGGATGTGCAGAACGGTGGCTGTAAAACATGCCTGAGAGGCATGCAGGTTATGCTGCACACGGCGTGCACGAGGCGAGATCAACATGACCAAGATCAGCATTATCTGAGATTAGAGAGTACATTCATCAGTCTAATAACAGTCAGGAAGAAACTTTTAATGAACCAGCTGCTCAGTGTTTTCAAGCTTCCATATCTTTTAGCCTGATGGAAGAGGTTGTGGGAGACCCTTACTGGGGTGTGATGGTCTTTGATAATGTTAGAACAAAACATTCCAGCACAGAAACAGGCCATTCGGTGGTCCAAACCTGCGCCGATCCAAATCATCTATCTAAATCTGTCGCCTATTTTCAGGTTATGAGTGTCCATTTGCTCCCTGTCCATTTATGTATCTTAAATGGAACCACTGGTCACCCCCTACTATTCTCTGCCTCCTGTTGCCCAGCCAGTTCTTTCTCCACGGAGCTAGCGCACCATGTGACTTTCACTTTCTCCATAAACCAACCGTGGGGAAATATACCAAACGCCTTCCTGAAGTCCATGTACATGACATCAACAGTATCTCCCTCTTCAATCAACTATTCTATTGAGTTGTTAAACATGACCTTCCCTGCGCAAAACCATGTTGCCCATCACTGATAAGACTATTTTCATCTAAATGAGAGTAGATCCTAACCATCAGTATATACTCTAGCAGATTCCCTACCTCTGACATTAGTCTCACCGACCTATAATTGACTGGATTATCCCTACTGCCTTTCTTAAACAAGGGATTAACAATTTTCCAGTTGTCCGGGGCCTCAGCCGTGTTCAAGGATTCTGCAAAGATATGTGTTAATGCCCCAGCTATTTCCTGTCTCCCTTCCCTCAGTAATCAGGGCTAGATGTTGGCAGCCTTTCTGCGGCAACGAGCCATGTAAATGAAATCAATGGTTGGGATGTTAGAGTCCGTGTTGGTCATAGCTGTGCACCCAACCTTCTGTAGTTTCTCACGATCCTGAGTTGAGCAGTTGCCGTACCAGTCTGTTATGCAAAGGGACAATACGCTCTCAATGGTGCATCTGTAGAAGCAGCACATGCTGAATTTCTGTATCACCTCAGGAAGGAGAGGCATTGTTGAATATTCCCGACCGTCGGACCTATGTGGGAAGTTCAGGACAGGTTGTGAGTTATCGTCACTCCGAGGGACTTGATGCTCTGCAGTCCCTCAAATGGTTGATGTACATGGAGTATGTTCCCATCCTTTCTTCATAAAGTCAGTGATCATTCCTTTACATTTGCCAGATTAGAGAGAGAGGTCATTACCAACACACCCTATATCTCCTTTCTACATTCTGACGCATTATTGTTTGATGTCCGTACTGCTATCGTGATGTCATCAGCGAACTTGTAGCTGGCGTTGTTTGGAATTTGGAAACTCAGCCGTGGCTGTATAGGGAGTACATAGGGGACTGAGGACACAGCGTGGTTGAACAGGGAGGATATTAGGGGGCTTAGGACAGAGCCATGGGAGTACAGGGAGAACAGCTGGGGGCTGCTGAAACAACCGTGGGTGTACAGGGAGTACAATAGTGGGTTGAGGGCACAGCCGTTGGTGTACAGAGAACACACTAAGGGGCTGAGGACACAGCCGTGGGTGTACCTGGAGTACCATAAGGGGCTGTGGACACAGCCGTGGGTGTACAGGGAATACAGGAGAGGTTGAGGGCACATCCTTGGGTGTTCAGGGGCGTACAGTAAGGTGCTGAGGGCACAGCCATTGGTGTATAGGGAGGACAGTAGTGGGCTGAGAGTACAGCCGTGGGTGTACAGGACGTATTGTCGGGTGTTCAGAATACATCCTTCAGCAGCTTTAGTGTTGATTGTTATTGTGGAGGAGGTGATTTTAACCTATCTTCACGATTGTGGGTCAGAAATCTGAGGAGCCAGTTGCAGAGGATGGAACCGAGACCAAGGTCGCAGAGTTTTGTGATTAGTCTGTAAGGGATAAGGATTTTGAAGGTGGAGCTTTAGTCAATGAGCAGGAGTCTGGTGTAGGTGTGCCTGTTGTCCAGATGTTACAGGGATGCGTGCAGGGTCGGATATTGCATCCGTTGTGAACCCGTTACATCAGTCGGCAAATTATAATGCAGCAGGTCAGGCTGGGAGACTGGAGTTGGTGTAGGCAATAACCAGCCTCTCAAAGTACTTCATGATTATTGAGGTCGGAGTCACTGGATGGTCGTCTCGAAGGCCATGTTCCGTGCGCTTTCTCACTTACAAGGATGATGATAGCCTTCTTGAATCAGTTTGGGACTTCGCCTTCTGGAGGAAGAAGCTGAAGTTGTATGTGAATACCTCTGCTAGTTGGTACAAACAGGATCTGTGTGCTCAGTCAGAAACACTATCCAGGCCCATCACTTTCTTTGATTTGACTCATTGAAAACTGACTTTGCCTGCAGCAGTGACAACAGACACAGGTACATCTGGGGCTTTCACGGCCAGTGTCGGCCCTCAGTGACAGTCACACAGTCATTTATGACAGACATCCCCTCCCCCCACCTCCCTCTGTCGTCTTCAACACATAATGACATTGCTTGGTGTAAGCACCACACAGTCAGCATTGAGACTGATTGCCATTAATAGACTGGGAGCATGCACCATCAATTTCTGTGTCACCATAATAAAATGGCGGGCACGGTGTCAGTGCCAGTGGTGCAAGGGGTGAAGACTTTGCAGGTGTAATTCCAGTCATGCTGCTTTAACCTGAATGGAGTCATGCATCTTGAGCGTTGTGCCTTTTCAATGGTGGATAGTCCTTAGGTAGTCAGGAAGTGCCAGTTATTCGAACCATCTGACCAGGCGGCAGTTTTACTAGGTTTGCAGATGATACAATAATGATTGGATAGGCAGGTGATATTGAGGAAGTGGGTAGGTAGCAGAAAGAGTAGGACAGATTAGGACACTGGGAAAACACGTGGCTGATGGAACACAACATGGGAACATGTGCGATTATGCACTTCAGTAGGCGGAATACAGGCAGATACTATGTTCTAAAAGCCTTCATGAAATCTGAAGCACAAAAGGAGTTTGGACTACTCGTCCTCTCTTATGGTTGATGTGCAGGTGCAGTTGGCAGTTAGGAAAGCAAATGTAAGTTAACGTTCATTTCAAAGGAGTGTGAATACAAGGGCGGCGACATACTGCTGAGAATGTAATAGGCTATGGTCAGACAGCATTTGGATTATTGTGAGCTGTCCTGGGGAATGATCTACGGGTGTTGGACATGATCTATCCTGGGAATGATGGCTTGTCATATGAGCAGCAGTTGAGGGCTCTATGTCTGTACTCAATGGAATTTAGAAGAATGGGGGGGGGGGCGCAACTGATTGAAACTGAGTGATTACTGCAAAGATTGATACAAAAGAGTATAGAAGATATTTACATTAGTTTTAGAGACGAAGACAAAATGGCACATTTTCCAGAGTGAAGAGATAGGCTGAATGGCCTAAATCTATTGCTATATCTCATGCCCTTATGGTCATACAGTCTATTATTCAGTGCAGAATTGTAAGTCTCAGACCTACTCTTGTAATCCTTGTATCTGTATGTTGATTTGACTTCACCCTCTGTTCAATGGTAACCCCTGTAATATGAACGGTGGGAGGATTCAGTGTCAGCCAGTAGCGCAGTAATATGTTGAATATAAGTTGCTATCTGTGAGTCTCATCTGGCGGGAGTGCATTGTCTCTACGATGATTGTCATTTTCAGTCTGGTATTTTTGAACGATCGATCCTGCTACGCTAATATTGTTGAATTTAACAAAACAGGTGAAATCTATCACAGCGCTCAGCAACAATATTTCATGGAACACTGATCACCCTACTAATAACAGAAAGGTCTAAAATGTTCATCATCAGAAACACTGCTTTCCTGTTCATGTTCAAATTGGAGGTGCTCAAATTGGAACGACTTAAACTTCTGTTGTGGTTCTGTTCATCGAGCTGGGAATTTGTGTTGCAGACGTTTCGTCCCCCGTCTAGGTGACATCCTCAGTGCTTGGGAGCCTCCTGTGAAGCGCTTCTGTGATCTTTCCTCCGGCATTTGTAATCTGCCGCTTGCGGTTGTCAGTTCCAGCTGTCCGCTACAGTGGTCGGTATAATGGGTCCAAGTTGATGTGCTTATTGATTGAATCTGTGGATGAGTGCCGTGCCTCTAGGAATTCCCTGGCTGTTCTCTGTTTGACTTGTCCTATAATAGTAGTGATGTCCCAGTCGAATTCATGTTGCTTGTCATCTGCGTGTGTAACTACTAAGGATGGCTGGTCGTGTCGTTTCGTGGCTAGTTGGTGTTCATGGATGCAGATCGTTAGCTGTCTTCCTGTTTGTCCGATGTAGTGTTTTGTGCAGTCCTTGCATGGAATTTTGTACACTACATTTGTTTTGCTCATGCTGGGTATCGGGTCTTTCGTTCTTGTGAGTTGTTGTCTGAGAGTGGCTGTTGGTTTGTGTGCTATTATGAGACCTAGTTGTCGCAGTCGTCTGGCTGTCAGCTCGGAAATGCTCTTAATGTATGGTAGTGTGCCATTTGTGAGCTGTTTTTGGGTTTTGACCCAGCAACAGTGAAATAATTGTGATATATTTCCAACTCAGGATGTTGACTGATTTGGAGGGGAGTTTGAAGGCAGTGGTGTTCGCAAGAGCCTGCTGCCTTTGTCATTCTAGATGGAAGTGCTCGTAGGATTGGAAGGTGCTGTCTGAGAATCTTTGGAGACCACGGGAGGAGGGGGAAATGTATCATCCACCCGAAACTTCTGACTGAAGATTTCTGCGAAAGCTTCAGCCTTATCTTTTGCACTGATGTGCTGGGCTCTTCCATCATTGTGGATGGGGATATTTGTGCAGCCTCCTACTCCGGTGAGTTGTTTAATCGTCCAACACCATCCAAGATCAGAAGAGGAGGACTGCAGAGCTTAAATCTGATGCATTCAGTGTCGGATTGCTCAGTTCAGTCTGTCCCTTGCTGTTTATGATATCTGACATGCAAATATTTCTGTTTGGAAGCTTCAGCAGATGAATATTTTATCTTTGTATATTCCTGGTTCTGCTCCTGGCATGCCCTCCTGCATTCTCCATTGAATCAGAGTTGATTGTCTGGCTTGATGGTAATGGTTGAGTAGGGGATATTATGGGCCGTGACATTACAGTTAGTGCTTGAGTACAGTTCTGTTGCTATTGATGGTCCACAGTGTCTTATGGATGCTCAGTCTTGAGTTGCTCGATCTCTTCAAAGTCGGTGCCATTTAGCGTGGCGATAGCGCCACACAACACAATAGAGTTTATTCTGAATGTGACCTTGATACTTTTACCGATACTGTCATGGACAGATACATCTGTAGTTGGTAGATTGGTAAGGATGAGGTCATGTATGTTTTTTTTTCCCTCTTGTTCTTTCCCTCACCACCTGCTGCCGACTGAATCTAGAATCTATGTCCTTTAGGACCCGACCAACGTGATCAGTAGTACTGCTGCCAAACCATTCTTGGTGGTCAACTTTGAAATCTCCCATCCAGAATACACTTTGTGCCCTTTCCACAGTCAGTGTTTTCTCCAAGTGTTGTTTAACATGGAGGAGCACTGATTCAGATGAGGAACGACGTTACGTGATAATCAGTAAGAGACATCTTTATCCATGATTAATCTGAAGCCATAGGACGTCATTGGGTCTGGAGTCAATTTTGGGGACTCCCAGAGATACTACCTGCGACTGTATCTCACTGAGCTGCCCCATCTGCTGGGCCAGTCCTGCCTTTGGAGCAGGACATATCCAGGAATGGTGATGGTGCTATCTGGGTTATTTCTGTAAGGTATGATCCCGTGAGTATGACTATGTCAGGCTGTTGCTTGACTAGTCTGTAAGGCAGTTGTCCCAATTTTGGCACTACTCCTTAGATGATAGTAAGGAAGGTTTTGGACGTTCTACAGTGATATGTCTAATGTTGTTTTTTTTTCCGGTGCAGAGTTTGATGCCAGTTGGTCTACCCGGTTTCATTTCTTTGAAACTTTGTAATGATTGGTGCAACTGAATGATTCACTAGACCGTTTCAGGGGGTGATTGGGAGTCAATGACATTGCTATGGGTCTGGAGTTGCATGTCAGCCAAACCAGGTGAGGATGGATGGATATTAGAGATCCAGATATTCTGAAAATCAGCAATGCTTTCCTTTTCATAGGTAGATTCTTAATTCCAGGGAAATTTTAAAATGATTGAATTGAATTTCCACCATCTACAGTGGCGGAATTCGAACCTGGGTCCAAAGAACAGGAGCTGATTTTTCTGGATTGATAATCTATCGGTAATACCGTGAACCCTACTTGGAACCATATGTTGCACTCAACTGCCAATTCTTGTTACCCTGTTTTTCATTCATTGTTATTCTGTAATCTCATCCGTCATTAAATCCTGATTCAAATACACAGACATGAACGTCCTCTCAAGTGCTTGGATTTCATTCAATCTGTTTCGTTTGAACAGGCATTTCAAGGCAGCTGCACATCAGAAAAGAACAGGAAGGAAGAATGGCTGACTGTGCACTGTACGTGTCACCAGACCAGCATGTCTGTCCAGGCACCTAAAGTATTTATTGTGGGTCAGAGAACCTCAGAATTATTAGAGCACAGTTGGAGGCCATTCAGCCCATCGAGGTGTCACAAGCTCTCCAACAGCACAAACAGAGATAGAGAGAGTGTGTGGAGATAGATGGTGTGTGAGAGAAATAAACAGAGAGAAAGAATTTGAAGAGAGATAAACTGAGAGAGGATAGAAAGGGGAGTGACTAACTAAGTGAGAGAGGTGTTAGATGAGTTTGAAGTTAGACAGATCAGGAGACCGCATTTGAATATATAAATATGGGCAGATAGAAATTAGAAGTTTTATTTAGAAATTCCTCTGGACTGTAAGCCCTTTGTCTGGGGGCCATACCCTGTCAGCACTATGCTGATACTGGCTGTCTTTCCAGAGTATTTTTTCCCAATAATATCACATAATTTACTGACAACTAAACAGAACCCATTAGGCCAATAGATTGGTTCCATGCGGAAGCAGAGTTTTTAAATAGACTGTGCCAAGGGCAACAGGAAATGATGTCAACACCCCACCCCCCCCGTACTGTACGAGAGACTAGGCCAGAGAATCTCAGTGAGGGGACTCACTAACTGAGGGGAAATAAGCATCTCAGCTGTTGGTGAAATAATAATCGATAAAGTTTGCACACCACTTACCTAGTTTTGTAATCCTCATTTCAATTTATATAGCCCAGTATCAGGAGTGCATTCTATCAACCTTACCTCTTTGTACTTTGCATATATTAGTCTTTGCAGAAAATCACGTTGTTTCTGTATTTTATGTTGCATGAATGCATTTCATTAATATTGTCTCTGCTATTTCTTCATTGTAAATGTATCCTTGAATCTGTTCTTCATATGAGTTATAAAGATAACGTTCCAATACTGGTGACTGGAGAACATCACTGTCACTCTACCCACTCTAAACAAACATGTCCCCAGTCCTCTCCATCTTCTGTCTTTCCCCAATGTCATAATCACAATGTAATTGAAGTCCATTAAATGACACTTCACCACAGTTCGTTAACATGGATACCATCAACAACATAACCCACACCTGCCCTGTCTCATTCTGGAATAACAATCTGAATTATGTTTGTCACTTACAATTCTCTGTTAACATGTCCATGCCATTCATTTGTTATAACCTACGTTTTCTTAGGCACACTTTGCCATCAGAGCATGGGTGAAAGATGGTCTCTCGTGTTTTACAGATATTGCAATGACTGATCTGTAGTTACAGGATTTATTTCTCTATTTATGAGCAGAAAAGCACGTTTATATTCCGTCAAACCTCTGGCATTACTTCTATGTCCAAGGTAGACTGAATGATTACACACAATCAATCTGCTATCTTCAACATTCCTTCCTTCAGTCACACTCACATATCACAACTAGAAAGCGTAAAGGTTCAAAGTTATTTTGAACTTTAATAAAACAGTATTGAATTCCATTCGGTTAACTGGAGTTATTTGTTCAGCGATTGTGATTGCGTCAGTCTCCGTGGATCCTAATCATTCCGAGAGAGTTTCTATCTTCTACCAATAAGGGAATGCTTTCAGTGTTTTATCCCATAGTATGAGTGGGAGCACAATCCACACCAGTAACAGGGATCAGCAGCTCCAGAGAGGTGGAGGAGAGATCAGTCTGAGAACATTAGACTGAACTGTTCCAACAATGGACAGGCGTTTATCCTATGGTCTTTACTGGCTTTCCCAGCCTTGGATATCATTAGCATATCAGATTGAAGATGCACTGATGGTTATTCAAGCTGGTTACTATCTTATTCTTGGTATAGTTGGTGCTCCTGGTAAGTCACTCTGTCTGTCGACTGAACTGAATTGATGCTGATGATATAAATTTTGTAAAAGTGCAAGTCAACTTTTTCAGTTCCAATCAATTATTTCCTTGGAAATAATAACTAGCAAATTATTATTGACAAATACTCCAAATATGCAAGGATGAAACACACTGTTCTCAACCTTCTTGATTCATTTTCTCCTGCAAAGTGTACATCTCCATGTCATCCCCACATACCAATCCTATCCAGTACAAGCATTAAGACGTCCAAGTATCCTCCTCAGCCTTAGTGCAATTTCTGAATAAACCATTGTTTGCACCTTTGTTAATTCTGGATACATGTTTCAAGCCCCTTCTTACCACGTGTGCGTTGCTAAATAATTGAACTTGAGATGCTTAACTTTTTTCTCTGTGCAGAATCTGAAAGTTTGGAAGATAGTGTATGGTGGTCACTTCATTGACTTGTAATCTAGATCCACAAAATAACAATCTGTTGATACCGGCTTGCCTGATGCCCATTAGAGAAGGAAATGGGTCATACTTCCTTGGTCAGGTCTCTGTTTAACTGCAAATTTACAGCAATTTGTCTCACTATTTACTGTCCTGTGGAACAGCTGAACCAGCCACTCAGTTCAAGGTCAGCACAACATGCTGGCCTGACCAGGGCTGCACACGTCGCGTGAGGGAAAAACAAAAGTGAAGGCAGCTCCCTTCCTCTGCCTGTTTCCCATAATCCGACACCTGATTACCATTCAGGTAGGTGGCCATTCACTGTTTGATACGTATTCTTTGTGATTGAGTCTCTCCTTGGGAGTGATGTCCATCTCGATAGGCACCTCTGGTGCTGGCTTTATTGATGCTGACCTACAGATGTAAGGATATTTGACTTTCCACATCAGTGTTAATGCATTGTAAATGAATGGTTTCCTTTGTCACATGAAGGAAACGGAGCCAGCTAAGTGAGGGAAAGGAATTATTGCGATCAAACTTGAGAGATTTTTTTTGAGGCAGTATTTGGGGTGTTGTGGACAGATTTTCTCTCCTTTACAAGGAGTGATCTCCTTACCGCAGAGAGAGTGAACAGGGGTTCTACCAGATTAATCCCTGGAATAATGGCATCATGGAGAGTGAATAAATTTTGATCTGTAGTGCTTTCAAAGAATAAGAGATGATTGAATTGAACACTGAGTGGGATGGGTAAGCACTAATTGCATTTAAACAGATAATGAGAAGGTGATAAATACCATGTCTGCTGTTTCTCTCAGGATGCATGATTCTGGATAGTTTAGGTGCCTCTGAGGACGTTACGCCCACCCACCTCAACCTCCACTCCCCACGGTGATTGAGAGAGACAGAGAAGTCCAGGTTTGGAATAAACTCTCCCCACATTAATACAATGCAGTTGGTGTGTGATCCTGCACAGAATGTCATATTAACCACCACCCTGATAGCAGCCACAATACGTTCAATCTAAAACAGTTAACTATTCCCACCAGGACTGTGCATACAACGACACTGGGCACTCGCTCACCCGCTGGGGATACTGGGGTAAAGACCCTGCCATTGAAAGGACCAGAATAATTAAAATCCAAATTAATAGCAAATCAGAGTAAACAGGCTGAATGACATCCATCTGCTCTGTCATTTTGTAGTCTTCTGTTTATCCTCGTCAATCTGCAAATAAATGGTCCATATGTCTACCTTGTCAAACAGGTTTGGTGGAGGTGATAGATATCAGATCCTCTGGCCATTGGACTGAGTCAGTGGGCTCCACCTTCCTGGTAAATGAGGTCACACTTACGTTTTTATAATCACGTCTATCCACTTTAAAAAAAAGACCTTGCTCGAGTTGTGCTGAAAGGATATTTGAATTTTGGAGACGCTAGAATATGTCACGTGCCAGTGAGATTAGGATTAGGATGGTAGTAGAGTTAAATACACGGCCAAAAAGCTGGTAGCACTTCTGATATGTGGATGATTGGGATTACCAACTCGGTAGGATATAGCCAAGGAGGACGGGATGGACCTGAAGTAGCAGCAAGCTTTGATGTGTGGATCTTTGGGTTTCCCGGGTCAGTAGGATACACACAAGAAGGACGGGATGGACCTGAACAGGCAGCAATCTCCAATATGTGGATCGTTGGGATCCCCGGGTCGGTAGAATTTGCATAAGAAGGACGAAATGGACCTGTACTGGCGGCAATCTCCTAGCAGGCAGGTTTCCGATTGTCACTCCAGAGGATTTAAACTAGTGTGGCACTGTGGAGTGGTAACCAGAGCAGTTGGTCCACAATACAGTGACTAATGAGGAATTGGAGACTAAAACCAGTGCATCTAAAACCAACAACAAAGAAGGAGAGGGCACTGAAGACAATGGGACTAGCAACCTGAAGTGTTATTAGTTTCATGTGAGGAATCTGGCAGGTAAGTACTTGGAGCTTGTATGAGTACATATAACTACAATGTAAATATTACCAAGAATTCGTGAGAGAGGGACAAGAGAGCAATCAATCCAGTGGGTCCACAAATACTTGCTGAATATGCAGTGAGTGGCTGGAGACAGTCGTTTAAAGTGAAATAATTATTCAGCACTCTATCGAAATCGGACCAGGTGTAATGCCACGTACAGATTGAAGTGACAAAGGAGGAAACTGGAATTGTCTGTCTACAATCTTTTCTGTTTTCCTGATAGTCTTTTGTAATCTCCTGTCACTGGAAAATAGCAGCAGAAAGTACTTCAGGAGAACTCAAACCAAATATCAGGTAAGTATCTAATGTGTTTGGCGGAAGTGTATTTATTTCAATGCAAGGATTATTATGGGTAAACAGTTGAATTTAGAGCCTGAATCCCTGCATGGGACTACGATGTTGCAAACATTATAGGGACTTTGTTGAGAAAGAGACAGGACTGGCTGCTCAACTTTCAGGATTTTGTTCTTTTAGATGATATAGAGGGGAAGCTAAAAGCGGGAGAGGAATTGCATTACTAATCAGGAGTTTGTTATATCTGCACTTAGGACGTACTGGAAGGCTCATCTACTGAGGCAACAAGGAGAGAGCTCAAGATATGATGGATGCATGTGTTAGGATTGTACTGCAGTCACTCCAACTGTCACCGAGAAATTGAGGAACAAATATGTCGACCGATTATGGAAACGTGAGTTGCCATAGTGAGGGACTTTAACATCCCCAATATTGACTGGGAATCATTTACAGCAAGAGACTTAGACGGGGTAGAATTTCTTAAGCGCACCCAAGAAAGTTATTTGCAGCGGTATGTGGATAGTCCAACTACAACATGGGCCATATTGGACCTCGTAGTAGAAAATGAGCATGTCCAAGTGACTGACCATTCAGTAGAAGATCATTCCAGAAACAGTGATAACGATGCCCTCAGGTTTGAGATAGCTACGATCATGGAATAAGTCAGGATCTTTGGAAGTTAGTAAATTGGAGGAAGGCAAATCCACATCAGGCAGAAGCGAGGGGCTGTTAATTGGAAGGAGCTGCTGTCAGGAAAATCCACATCTTGCATGGCGGGACTGTTTATTAAATCTTGATTTCAATATCGTCTGGTGAATGTCGTCCCAACTGCTCGAAAGACAATCTATTTTGTTTGAACAGATATTTAGAGGATATTGCATGTCAGAAAACAGGAAGAGATAATGGATGATTGTGTACTGTGTCCTTCGCAGGACCAGCTTTTTTCTCCAGGCACTGAAAGTCTTTATTGTGGATCAGAGAACCTTAGAATTAATACAGCACAGACGGAGGCAACTTAGCCCATCCTACATCCACAAGCTCTCCAACTGCACTATCCGAAAGCAGAGAGAGTTATTGGAGATACAGAGAGAGAGAGAAATACAGACAGACAGACAGACAGACACACACCCACACACACACACACATATATATATATATATATATTATATATACACACACACATATATACACACAGAGAGGGAGAGAGATAAATAGAAAGAAAGTATGTGAAGGGAAGCCAACAGAGTGGATAGAAAGTGGAGCGACTGACTGAGTGGGAGAAACGGGTGTTAGAAGAAAGTGAACCTGGATAGATCAGTACTCCGCATGAGGAAAATAGACAGAAGATGGAAATTTTATTTAGATATTCCTATGGACTGCAAGCCCTTTGTCTAGTGCCATACCCTGTGAGCACTGTGCTGATACTAGCTGTTATCCCAGATCATTTATCTCCAAAAACATCACAGAGCTGGGTTTCTGACAGTTAAACGGAATCCAATAGACCAATTGATTGGTTCCAGGGAGAAAGTGGATTCACTTAAACAGACTGGGCGAACAGCAGCAGGAACTGATAAGCCCCCGAAATACTGTGTGTGGGACTGGACCAGAGAATCTCAGTGAGGAAGATCACTGTCAAAGGGGAAATCAGCATCTCAGCTGTGGGCCGAATACTGATTGATAACGTTTGCAGCACTTCCATGTTTTTGTAATTCACATTTCAATTTATACAGCTCAAGGTCATGATTATATTTTACCAATCTTATCTGTTTGTACTTTCCACATTTTTGAATGTACAACAAGTCATTTTCTACCTGTATTTTGTGTTGCATATGCATATTGAATTATGGAGGAAGAAGGGACTTGTTCTGTTGGTATGGTCTTCATCTGAACAATGCTGGGACCAGAGTCCTAACAAATCACGTAATTAGGGCTGCGGTCAGATCTTTAAACTAATCTTCAGGTTTGGGTGAGATTTCAGTTATAGGGGAAATTAGAAAACTTGAATTCAAAGAGGAGGTAAGAGTGAAGAACGCAGGAGAATTTAATGAAATTTCGGGCACAGGCACAAATAGGACACAGTGTATTGAAAGTGTAAACAATCAAACTTCAAGCACACTGGACAGACTAATGAAACTGAGAGGATGGGCAGTTAATATAGGACTGTGAATGTTATGTCTGCATGCATGCCGTATAAGAAATAAGGTAAATGAGCTTGTAGAGCTGATTGAAATTGGCAGAGACGTGCTGCAAGGGAATCAGGATTGACAGCTGATGCATTCACGAGTATGCATCCTATCGAAAAGATAGGCTGAGTCGTGGGGAGTAAGAATGAAAACAAATCAATCGTAAGAATCCTGGTCTCCTTGCTATCGGAAGAATGTTGTGAATCTTGAAAGTATTCTGAAAAATTTACAAGGATTGGACTATTTGAGCTACATGCAGAACTTGAATAGCTGGGGTTGTTTGCCCTGGAGCTTCAGAGGCTGAGGAGTGACCTTAGAGAAGTTTAAAAAATCACAAGGGGCATGCATGGGATAAATAGACAAATTATTTTCCCTAGGGTGGGGGAGAATTCGAGGGCATAGGTTTAGCTTGAGAAGGGAAAGATTTAAAAGTTACCAAAAGGCAAGACTTTTTATCATTCACAGGGTGGTGTATGTATATGGAAACAACGGTGGTGGGAGAAGTGGTGGACACTAGTCCCATTCCACCATTTAAAAGGCATTGGATGGGTATGCAAAGAGGAGGCGTAAAAAGGATATAGGCCAAGTGCTGGCAGATGGGACTAGAGTAGGTTGGGTAATCTGATTGGCATAGACGAGTTGGACCGAAGGATCTGTTACCATTCTGTTCATCTCTCTGACTGTACAGCTCTCTGACTGTATAGCTCTCTGACTGTATAGCTTTCTGACTGTACAGCTCTCTGACTGTATGACATAAAGTAGGGTCAGATGGAACAAAATCGGTGTGGGTAGAATTGAGTATCCCCAAAGGTTGAAAAAAGAAATATAGATGTTTAATGAAACCTTTAAAGAGCAGGTGTGCATGTTGGAATGGATAGCGATGGAGGAAGCTGATGTTCTGAAAATTGTGTCAAACATTAAGATTGATAAGTCGCCAGACCCGGACCAGATTTGTCCTCAGCTGCTTTGGGAAATGAGAAATGCGATTGCTTCGCCACTTGCAAAGATCTTTGCATCCTCACTCTCCACTGAGTCGTACCTGAGGACTGGAGAGAGGCAAATGTAATTCATCTCTTCAAGGAAGGAAATAGGAACTCCTCAGCAATTACAGACCAGTAAGTCTCACGTCTGTCGTCTGCAAGGTGTTAGAAAGGATTCTGAGAGATAGATTTATGACCATCTGGAAGAGCATGGCTTGATTAAATGCAGTCAACACGGTTTTGTGAGGGGAAGGTCATGCCTCACGAATCTTATCGAGTTCTTTGAGGATGTGAATAGAAAAGTTGATGAGGGTCGAGCAGTGGATGTGGTGTATATGGACTTCAGCAAGGCATTTGATAACATTCCCCATGGTAGGCTCATACAGAAGGTCAGGTGGATGGGATACAGGTGAACTTAGCTGTCTTGATGCAGAATTGTCTGGCCAGCGGAAGACAGCGAGTGGTAGTAGAAGGAAAATATTCTGCCCGGAAGTCAGTGGTGAGTCGTGTTCCACAAGACTCTGTCCTAGGGCCTCTACTGTTTGTAATTATTATTAATGACTTGGATGAGGGGATTGAAGGATGGGTCAGCAAGATTATAGAGCAAAGGTTGGAGGTGTCGATGACAGTATAGAAAGGGCTGTTTTAGGCTGCAGTGGGACATTGACAGGATGCAGAGTTGGGCTGAGAGGTGGTAGATCGATTTTAACCTGGATAAATGCGAAGTGATGCATTTTGGAAGATCGAATTTGATAGCTGAATACAGGATAAAGTATAGGATTCTTGGCAGTGTGGAGGAACAGAGGGATCTTGGTATGCAGGTACATAGATCCCTTAAAATGGCCACCCAAGTTGACAGGGTTGTTACGAAATCATATGGTGTTTTGGTTTTCATTAACGGGGGATTGAGTTTAAGAATCGTGAGATCTTATTGCAACTCTGTAAAACTTTGGTAAGACCACACTTGGAATATTGCATCCAGTTTTGGTCGCCCTATTACAGGAAAGATGTGGATGCTTTGGAGCGGGTTCAGAAGAGGTTTACCAGGATGCTGCCTGGACTGGACGGCTTATCTTATGAAGAGAGGTTGACTGAGCTCGGACCTTTTTCATTGGAGAAAAGGAGGAGGAGAAGGGGACCTAATTGAGATATACAAGATAATGAGAGGCATAGATATAGTCGGTAGCGAGAGACCATTTCCCAGAGCAGAAATGGCTAACACGAGGGGTCATGGTTTTAAGCTGGTTGGAGGAAAGTATAGAGGGGATGTCAGAGGCCGGTTCTTTCACAGAGAGTTGTGAGAGCATGGAATGCGTTTCCAGCAGCAGTTTTTGAACCGAGGTCATCAGAGACATTTCAGGACTGATGGACATGCATATGGTCACAGAAATTTGAGGATGCATGCATGAGGATCAATGGTCGGCACAAGATCGTGGGCTGAAGGGCCTGTTCTGTGCTGTAAAGTTCTATATTCTATGTTCTCGATGGCGTTATGTTCAGGATTCGAAAAAGTATTCAGGACCTGTATATATACACCAGGAGATAGAAAGGATGCATAGAAAAGGCAAAGTGCAGTGGTCATGGAGATTTCCATACACGGGTGGACTGGGAAAATCAGATTGTTAGTGGTTTGCAGGAGAAATACTTTGTGCAATTTCTTCGATAGGCCTTTTTGGAGCAGCTTGTGGTGGAGCCCACTCAGGAACAGGGCAATACTGGATTTAGTGTTGTGCAATGAGGCACACTGTTTTAGAGAACTTAAACGAAGGAACTCGAAGGAAGCAGTAATCATAATATGACTGACTTTATTCTGCAATTTGAGAGGGAAAAGATAGAATGATAGGTAATGGTATTTCAGCTGTATGAAGTTAACTTCAGGGGCATGAGGGAGAAGCTTGGTAGAATTGCCTGGGATGGGGCTAACATGAAAAACAGTAGAACAACAATGGCAGGAGTATCTGCAAGTAATTCAGGAGACACAACAGAGATTCTTCCCGAGAGTAAAAGAAGGATAGTGTAGGGGAGGATGAAGCAACCATGGCTGGTTAGGTTACAAATCACACAACACCAGGTTATAGTCCAACATGTTTAATTGGAAGCCCACTAGGTTTCAGAGTACGGACCTTCAACAGGTGTTTGTGTAGGAAGTCAGGGACAGAAGAGCAAGCGTATAATGTGACGAAGGGCAGCGGAAAACTAGACGATTTGGAAGCTCACAAAGACCAACAGAGGACAACAAAATAATAAATATGGAGGGAGGAGATTAAATATGAGGATATGTTTGCCAGTTAAATCAAGGAAAGTTGGAAGATTTTCTTTAGATATAAAAATGGCAAAGGGGAGACAAAAGTGGAGATTGGGCTGCTGTAACATGGCACAGGACAGAAGGTAGTGGAGAACAAAGAAATGGCCGAGGACACGAATAAATTCCCAATCGTTCAAGAATGTGAAGGGCCAAGGCAAACAGGGTAGAAAAGCTAAATGGGCTGAAGTTGGATAAATCACCTGGACCAGAATGACTACACCACAGAGTTCAAAGAGAGAAAGCTCAGAGGTAGTGGAGGACTGAAATAACGCTAATGTAAAATCCCTGTTTACAAAGGGAATAAGGCAGAAGACGGAAAATTACAGACCAATTAGCCTAACCTCAGTCGTGGGTAAGATCCTCGAACCGATCGGGAAGGATAATATTTTTGAATATTTGGAGGTGTATAGAAATATAGGGCAAAGTCAGCATGGCATCATCAAAGGGAGGTCATGCCTGACGCATTTGCTTGAACCTTTGAGAAAGTAACGATCAGCTTCGACCCAGGAGCGCCAATGGATACTCTTACCGGACTACAAGAAGGCATTTGGCGAGTGTCACACAGAAGACTATTGATTATGATAAGGGCCCATGGTGACAGAGACAAAGTGCTAGCATGGATTGAAGTTTGGCTGTTTGGCAAAAAGCAGGTAGAATGGATAAAATGGTCCTTCC
>NW_026868310.1:0-5000 GCF_020745735.1 Hemiscyllium ocellatum
TCTCCGTCTCTCTCTCTCTCTCTTTCTCTGTCTCTCTCTCTCTCTCTCTCTCTCTCTCTCTGTCTCTCTCTTTCTCTCTGTCTGTCTCTCTCTCTGTCTGTCTCTCTCTCTATCTCTCTCTATCTCTCTCTCTCCCCCCTCTCTCTCTCCATCTCTGTCTCTCTCTATCTCTATCTCTCTCTCTCTCTCCGTCTCTCTCTCTCTCTCTCCATCTCTGTCTCTCTCTCTCTCTGTGTCTCTCTCTTTTTCTCTCTGTCTGTGTGTGTCTCTCTCTGTCCCTCTCTCTCTCTCTCTCTCTCTCCATCTCTGTCTCTCTCTTTCTCTCTGTTCCTCTTTCTTTCCCTCCATCTCCCTGTCACTCTCTTTCTCTTTGTTTCTCATTCTTGCTCTCTCTCTCTATCTCTGTCTCTCTCTCTCTCTCTCTGTCTCTCTGTCTCTCTCTCTCTCTCTATCTGTCCCTCTCACGTTCTCTCTCTCTGTTTTTGAGCCAGTAAACCCCAGTCCCACCAGCAGAGAGCGCCATCGCCCCACGGTTAAACGCTCTATAGCGAGAGCGAGTGAGTGTGACACAGAGTGGGAGAGAGAAAGAGGCAGGGAGAGAGAGTGATGGGTATTGGGAGTGAGGTGGAGGGAGGGAATGGAAGAGAGCAAGGGAGGGAGAGGGTGAAGGAGGAGAGTGAGAGACAGAGACAGGGAAAAAGACAGAAAGAGAGAGAGTGAGGGAGAGAGAGGGGGTAGGGAGAGCTAGACGGGAAAAGGGAGAGAGCAGTATGTGGGGGAGAGAGAGAAAGAGACAGAGGGACAGCGAAGGAGGGGGAGACAGAGACGGGGGGATAGGGAGAAGGAGAGAGAGAGAGGAGAAAAGAGAGAGAGAGAAAAAGGCACAAAGAGAGATAACAGAGAGAGAGAGTGAGGGAAGAGAGATGGGGAGAGAGAGAGAGAAAGAGAGTGAGAGTGCGGGTGAAAGAGAGTGAGCGAGTGAATCAAGGAAGGAGAGAGAGAGAAAGAAAGGGGGGGAACGTTAATCAAGCGTCTGACAAAGACGAGGAGAAAGATGGAACTGAGAGAAAGAGGCAGAGAGACGGAGAAAGAGAGAGAGAGAGAGAGAGGGAGAGAGGACAGGGGAGAGTGAAGGAGGAAGTGGGTGAAACATGACCCTCGCTCTCCCAAATCTCACTCTCCCCTCCGGTATACCCCCTTCCTTCCCATATCCGCCCAGGGAGGTACAGGTTAGGGTGGGATTGGCCGTGCTAAATTGTCCCCGTAGTGCCCAGGGATGTGCAGGTTAGGGTGGATTGGCCGTGCTAAATTGTCCCCGTAGTGCCCAGGGATGTGCGGGTTAGGGTGGGTGGCCGTGGGAAACAGTCCCTCTGCAGCCCGGTCCCTCTCAGCCTTCCCTTCTGTTTTCTGTTCACCATCCTGTCTTCCCTCTGTCCCGACGCGGGAGTTCCCCCGAGCTCACGCTTCCCGCAGTGACTTCCTGCGTGGCGCCTGAGCGAATATCTCGGACTCGGAGATTGTTGGAGGGGTGGTGAGGTAGGGGAGGTTCCCCCGGTGTGGGGAGGGGTCAGGAGCTGCAAGGGGAACGTTGGGAAACCCCGCCCTGCCTTCTCCGAAGGACGTGCGAGGGATGGAGGGAGGGGGACCCAGCGTGAGGTGGAGGGGATCAGCTTAGTTTGTCGTCACTTCCCAGCCCAACATTGAGGGCCGAATGGCCTGTCCCTGTGCGACACTGTGCCAGTTCTCTGGAAGTCTGGACACGGTCTCCTCCCCCTTTCCTTCTCAGCGATTCCCCTCCCCAAACCCCCGAAAATTGAGCCGACCGGGATTTTAATCCCTTTATCGAAACCATGTAGACCCTGCCCGATTCCCCCTCTCCGAACCACTCGAAGTGAACAGTGCGATCGTGGTGAAGGGGGTGGGGACTGGCCTTACAGGGGAGGCTGTAGACCAGGTTGGGGAGCGGGCAGAGAGCAAGGTCACCTCAGAGTACAGCAGCACCATGATCGGATGGGCCGAAGGGCTGAGGGCTAGCATAGGGAGTTTGATTCAGATCAATGCGAGGGGCTGCGTTTTGGGAAAGCAAATCTTAGCAGGACTTATACACTTAATGGTAAGGTCCTGGGGGAGTGTTGGTGAACACAGAGACCTTGGAGTGCAGGGTCATAGCTCCTTGAAAGTGGAGTCGCAGGTGGATAGGATAGTGAAGGAGGGGTTTGGTATGCTTCCCTTTATTGGTCAGAGTATTGAGTACAGGAGTTGGGGGGGTCATGTCGCTGCTGTACTGGACATTGGGTTAGGGGCCCCTGTTGGAATATTGTGTTCAATCCCGGTCTCCCTGCTACAGGAAGGATGTTGTGGGAGGGTTCGGAAAAGATGGACAAGGATGTTGGAGGGTTTGAGCTACAGGGAGAGGCTGGACAGGCTGGGGCTGTTTTCCCTGGAGCGTCGGAGGCTGAGGGGTGACCTTATAGAGGTTTATAACATCACCAGGGTGGGGTAAATAGACAAGGTCTTTTCCCCCCTGGGGTGGGGGAATCCAGAACTGGAGTGGGGTTAGGTCCCCCTTCCTATCTCCGTGTGTCTCACCCCCTCCAGCCCCCTACACCCCCTCCCTATCTCTGTGTGTGTCACCCCCTACACCCCCTGCCTATCTCTGTGTGTGTCACCCCCTCCAGCCCCTACACCCCCTCCCTATCTCTGTGTGTGTCACCCCCCTCCAGCCCCCCTACACCCCCTCCCTATCTCTGTGTGTGTCACCCCCCTACACCCCCTCCCTATCTCTGTGCGTGTCACTCCCCTCCAGCCCCCTACACCCCCTCCCTATCTCTGTGTGTGTGTCACCCCCCTACACCCCCTCCCTATCTCTGTGTGTGTCACCCCCCTACACCCCCTCCCTATCTCTGTGTGTGTCACCCCCTCCAGCCCCCTACACCCCCTCCCTATCTCTGTGTGTGTCACCCCCTCCAGCCCCCTACACCCCCTCCCTATCTCTGTGTGTGTCACCCCCTCCAGCCCCCTACACCCCCTCCCTATCTCTGCGTGTGTCACCCCCCTACACCCCCTCCCTATCTCTGTGTGTGTCACCCCCCTACACCCCCTCCCTATCTGTGTGTGTGTGTGTGTGTGTGTGCCAGGAGGTTGGAAGGCGGTGTTGAGGACAGAGCTGCTGTGAGTGGTGTAGAGGGAGCGCGGTGACAGGGCAGTGAGAGTTTGACACCCAGCGTGCCTCTGTCTATCAGTGTCGGGTCGTCTCGAATTAATTTATGGGAGGGGGCAGAGGTCAGCGCTCCCAGGGGGACGGCAGGTTCTACGTCTCCCTGTCAAAACTGACAGCAACAATGTCTCACCGCGCGCTGTCTGTGTGCACCAGCTGTCCCTGTCCTCCACACTCCAGCACAGAACGGTCCCCTCCCCACACTGTCCCCCTCTCCCAGGGACAGGGGGTTAGATACAGGGTACAGCTCCCTCTACACTGTCCCCCTCTCCCAGGGACAGGGGGTTAGATACAGGGTACAGCTCCCTCTACACTGTCCCCCTCTCCCAGGGACAGGGGGGTTAGATACAGGGTACAGCTCCCTCTACACTGTCCCCCTCTCCCAGGGACAGGGGGGTTAGCTACAGGGTACAGCTCCCTCTACACTGTCCCCCTCTCCCAGGGACAGGGGGTTAGATACAGGGTACAGCTCCCTCTACACTGTCCTCACTCCCAGGGACAGGGGGTTAGATACAGGGTACAGCTCCCTCTTCACTGTCCCCTCTCCCAGGGACAGGGGGTTAGATACAGGGTACAGCTCCCTCTACACTGTCCCCCTCTCCCAGGGACAGGGGGGTTAGATACAGGGTACAGCTCCCTCTACACTGTCCCCCTCTCCCAGGGACAGGGGGGTTAGCTACAGGGTACAGCTCCCTCTACACTGTCCCCCTCTCCCAGGGACAGGGGGTTAGATACAGGGTACAGCTCCCTCTACACTGTCCTCACTCCCAGGGACAGGGGGTTAGATACAGGGTACAGCTCCCTCTTCACTGTCCCCTCTCCCAGGGACAGGGGGTTACAGACAGGGTGCAGCTCCCTCTACACTGTCCCCTCTCCCAGGGACAGGGGGTTAGATACAGGGTACAGCTCCCTCTACACCGTCCCCCTCTCCCAGGGACAGGGGGTTACAGACAGGGTACAGCTCCCTCTACACTGTCCCCCTCTCCCAGGGACAGGGGGTTAGATACAGGGTACAGCTCCCTCTGCACTGTCCCCCACTCCCAGGGACAGGGGGGTTACAGACAGGCTACAGCTCCCTCTACACCGTCCCCCACTCTCCCAGGGACAGGGGGTTAGATACAGGGTAAAGCTCCCTCTTCACTGTCCTCACTCCCAGGGACAGGGGGTTAGATACAGGGTACAGCTCCCTCTACACTGTCCCCTCTCCCAGGGACAGGGGGTTAGATACAGGGTACAGCTCCCTCTACACTGTCCCCTCTCCCAGGGACAGGGGGTTAGATACAGGGTACAGCTCCCTCTACACTGTCCCCCACTCCCAGGGACAGGGGGTTAGATACAGGGTACAGCTCCCTCTACACTGTCCCCCTCTCCCAGGGACAGGGGGTTAGATACAGGGTACAGCTCCCTCTACACTGTCCCCCTCTCCCAGGGACAGGGGGTTAGATACAGGGTACAGCTCCCTCTACACTGTCCCTATCATCTGTCTCCCATGATGTGTCGGTCTCTGTTTCTCCTGTATCTCTCTTTCACTGTCTCTGTCTCTCTCTCTCTCTCTCACGCACACGTTCCTTTTCTCTGTCTCTTTCCTTCTCTCTTTTTCTCCTCTCTTTCCCTCCCTCTGACTCTCTCTCTCTCTATACCTCTATCTGTCTCTCTCTCTGTATACCTCTATCCCTCTCTCTCTCTCTATACCTCTATCTGTCTCTCTATACCTCTATCTCTCTCTCTTTCTCTCTCTCTATACCTCTATCTGTCTCTCTATACCTCTATCTGTCTCTCTCTC
>NW_026868310.1:7500-40000 GCF_020745735.1 Hemiscyllium ocellatum
TTTCTCTCTCTGTCTCCTCTCTCTCTTTTCCTCTCCCTCTCTCTGTCTCTCCCTCTCCCTCTCTCCCTCCCTCTCTGTCTTCCTCTCTCTCCATCTGTCTCCTCTCTCTCTTTTCCTCTCCCTCTCTCTCTCTCTCCCTCTCCCTCTCTCTCCTTTCTCTCTCTCCTTTCTCTCTCTGTCTCCTCTCTCTCTTCCTCTCTCTCTCCTTTCTCTCTCTCTCCTTTCTCTCTCTCTCCCTCTCTCTTTCCCTCTCTCTCTCTGTCTCCTCTCTCTCTCTCTCTGTCACTACACCAGGAATTCCAAAACGTCTCCAGAGTTTGGGAAAGCAAATCATAGCAGGACTTATCCACCTAATGGTAAGGTCCTGGGGAGTGTTGCTGAACACAGAGACCTTGGAGTGCAGGGTCACAGCTCCTTGAAAGTGGAGTCGCAGGTGGATAGGATAGTGAAGGAGGGGTTTGGTATGCTTTCCTTTATTGGTCAGAGTATTGAGTACAGGAGTTGGGGGGGGTCACGTTGCGGCTGTACAGGACATTGGTTAGGGGGTCCCTGTTGGAATATTGTGTTCAATCCCGGTCTCCCTGCTACAGGAAGGATGTTGTGGGAGGGTTCGGAAAAGATGGACAAGGATGTTGGAGGGTTTGAGCTACAGGGAGAGGCTGGACAGGCTGGGGCTGTTTTCCCTGGAGCGTCGGAGGCTGAGGGGTGACCTTATAGAGGTTTATAACATCACGAGGGTGGGGGTAAATAGACAAGGTCATTTCCCCCCTGGGGTGGGGGGAGTCCAGAACTAGAGGGGCGTGGGTTTAAGGTGAGAGGGGGGAAAGGGACCCGAGAGGCAACTTTTTCCCCCCAGAGGGTGGTGCGTGTGTGGGAGGAGCTGCCAGAGGAAGTGGTGGGGGGCTGGTACAATGACAGCATTTAAAAGGTGGATGGGGGACAGGAACAGGAAGGGTTTAGAGGGAGATGGGGCCAAGTGCTGGGGAATGGGGACCGGGTTAGGTTAGGGACATCTGGGCCAGCACGGACGGGACGGGCCAAAGGGTCTGTTTCTATGCCGGGCATCTCTGTGACTCCATTCCGTCTCATGGCCCTGTTACAACAGGAACACAAATCTATTCCCCTGACTGTCAATCTAGAAAGACCCCATCGAGAAATCATACAACAAAATTAAACAGCCCACCCTTTGTTTCCCCAGCAACATCCTTTACAGATACTCAACCCCAGAGCTGGCCGCAAACAGATAATCCTAATGCCCTGCTGTCAGAGATGACCTTACGTTTCACAAACTGCACACTGCCCCGAATGTAGTCCGTCCCCAGTCCCAACGCTGCGGTCTCTCCTTAGGGAACCCGCAGGGGCTCCGAAACCCAAAACACTTTGCGGACTTTGCGCGTTGACCTTCCCACAACTAAAACCGACCAAGCACACCATCCCAGCGGGAGGGGTGGGGGGGAGGGGAGGGGAGAACAGAGCAGCCCGCACCTGCTCACTTCCTCATGATCGTCACCTCCTCCCCTCCCACCCCCCCACCTTCCACGCTCCCTCCCTCCCTCCCCTCCACGATAGCTGGGCTTATTAGGAATGCTGGGCTGAGTTCCAACACCCCTTCCCCCTCCCCCCGCCTGACGCAGAGGGGGGCAGCGGGGTGTGGGCTCTCTACAAGACGCACTGCAACCTCTCCCCCATTGACGGGACCCTCACGACGCCGACCCCCTCTCCCCCTACCTCTTACCCTCCCCAGGGGGTGGACGGGTGGGGGCAGGCACGGGCGGGGGAGGGGGAGTTCCACAGCAGGCCCCAAACCCCTCCCTCCGAGAGACGTGATTGCTCCCCTCCTCCGTTCTTAAATCTCTTCTCTGTTAACCCTAACACGCCAACTCACCCCCACCCCACCCCACCCCTCGTGTCTGGGTGAGGAGACACCTCTCCCTCCCCTACCCACCAACACGTGGCCACTTGGGCAACTCCCCTCCCTTTACTGTCTCAATTTGATCTCCTCTAACCCTCCCTGGGGTGGGAGGGAATGGGAAAAAACGGGCCCAAACCTCTCTCTCTCTCTCTCTCTCTCTCTCTCTTACTCTCTCTCTCTCTCTCTCTGTCTCTATCTCTATCTCTCTCTCTGTCTGTCTCTCACTCCCTCTCTCTTTCTCTATGTCTCTCTGTCTCTATCTCTTTCTCTCTTTCTCTCTCTGACTCTCTCTCTCTCTCTATCTCTATCTCTGTCTCTCTCTGTCTCTGTCTCTCACTCCCTCTCTCTTTCTCTATGTCTCTCTGTCTCTATCTCTCTCTCGCTCTTTCTCTCTCTTTCTCTCTCTCTCTCTCTCTCTCTCTGTCTCTCTTTCTCTATGTCTCTTTCACTCTCTCTCTGTGTGTCTCTGTCTCTCTGTCTCTCTCTCTGTCTCTCTCTCTGACTGTCTCTCTGTCTCTTCCAGTCTCTGTCTCTCTTTCTCTCCCTCTCTCTTTCTCTCTCTGTCTGTCTCTGTCTCTCTCTCTCTCTCTGTTTCTCTCTGTCTCTGTATCTGAGAGAGCGAGAGAGAGAGATAGCTGGGTGGTGTAGGGGACTGGAGGGGGGGTGACACACACAGAGATAGGGAGGGGGTGTAGGGGGGTGACACACACAGAGTTAGGGAGGGGGGGTAGGGGGCTGGAGGGGGTGACAAACATAGAGATAGAGAGAGGGTGTAGGGGGGTGACACACACAGAGTTAGGGAGGGGGTGTAGGGGGCTGGAGGGGGTGACAAACACAGAGATAGGGAGGGGGTGTAGGGGGCTGGAGGGTGTGACACACACAGAGATAGGGAGGGGGTGTAGGGGGGTGACACACACAGAGTTAGGGAGGGGGGGTAGGGGGCTGGAGGGGGTGACACACACAGAGATAGGGAGGGGGTGTAGGGGGGAGGAGGGGGTGACACACACAGAGATAGGGAGGGGGTGTAGGGGGCTGGAGGGGTGACACACACAGAGATAGGGAGGGGGTGTAGGGGGCTGGAGGGGGTGACACACACAGAGATAGGGAGGGGGTGTAGGGGGCTGGAGGGGGTGACACACACAGAGATAGGGAGGGGGTGTAGGGGGCTGGAGGGGGTGACACACACACAGAGATAGGGAGGGGGTGTAAGGGGCTGGAGGGGGTGACACACACAGAGATAGGGAGGTGGTGTAGGGGGCTGGAGGGGGTGATAAACACAGAGATAGGGAGGGGGTGTAGGGGGCTGGAGGGTGTGACACACACAGAGATAGGGAGGGGGTGTAGGGGGCTGGAGGGGGTGACACACACAGAGATAGGGAGGGGGTGTAGGGGGGTTACACAAACAGAGATAGGGAGGGGGTGTAGGGGGATGGAGGGGGTGACACACACAGAGATAGGGAGGGTGTGTAGGGGGGTGACACACACAGAGTTAGGGAGGGGGGTAGGGGGCTGGAGGGGGTGACAAACATAGAGATAGGGAGGGGGTGTAGGGGGGTGACACACACAGAGTTAGGGAGGGGGTGTAGGGGGCTGGAGGGGGTGACAAACACAGAGATAGGGAGGGGGTGTAGGGGGCTGGAGGGTGTGACACACACAGAGATAGGGAGGGGGTGTAGGGGGGTTACACAAACAGAGATAGGGAGGGGGTGTAGGGGGATGGAGGGGGTGACACACACAGAGATAGGGAGGGGGTGTAGGGGGCTGGAGGGGGTGACACACACAGAGATAGGGAGGGGGTGTAGGGGGCTGGAGGGGGTGACACACACAGAGATAGGGAGGGGGTGTAGGGGGCTGGAGGGGGTGACACACACAGAGATAGGGAGGGGGTGTAGGGGGCCGGAGGGGGTGACACACACAGAGATAGGGAGGGGGTGTAAGGGGCTGGAGGGGGTGACACACACAGAGATAGGGAGGGGGTGTAAGGGGCTGGAGGGGGTGACACACACAGAGATAGGGAGGTGGTGTAGGGGGCTGGAGGGGGGTGACACGCACAGAGATAGGGAGGGGGTGTAGGGGAGTGGAGGGCGTGACACACACAGAGATAGGGAGGGGGTGTAGGGGGGTGACACACACAGAGATAGGGAGGGGGTGTAGGGTGTGACACACACAGAGATAGGGAGGGGGTGTAGGGGGCTGGAGGGGGTGTCACACACAGAGATAGGGAGGGGGTGTAGGGGGCTCTCAGCATCTGGCCCTCCAACCTGAGCTAGTTCACTGCCTGAGGCACACGTCGATTCCACAATTTAATTAAAATACAATCCGGCAGAGACTTTAAATAATTCATTGAACACTGACTCTCCCTCAGCACCCACTCCCTCAGCACTGACTCTCCCTCAGCACCCGCTCCCTCAGCACTGACTCTCCCTCAGCACCCGCTCCCTCAGCACCGCTCCCTCAGCACTGACCCTCCCACAGCATTGACCCTCCCTCAGCACTGACTCTCCCACAGCACCCGCTCCCTCAGCACTGACCCTCCCACAGCACCCACTCCCTCAGCACTGACCCTCCCTCAGCACCCACTCCCTCAGCACCCGCTCCCTCAGCACTGACCCTCCCTCAGCACTGACTCTCCCACAGCACCCGCTCCCTCAGCACTGACCCTCCCACAGCACCCACTCCCTCAGCACTGACCCTCCCTCAGCACTGACTCTCCCTCAGCACTGACTCTCCCACAGCACCCGCTCCCTCAGCACTGACTCTCCCACAGCACCCGCTCCCTCAGCACTGACCCTCCCACATCACCCGCTCCCTCAGCACTGACCCTCCCACAGCACTGACCCTCCCACAGCACCCGCTCCCTCAGCACCCAATCCCTCAGCACCCAATCCCTCAGCACTGACCCTCCCACAGCACTGACCCTCCCACAGCACCCGCTCCCTCAGCACTGACCCTCCCACAGCACCCGCTCCCACAGCACTGACCCTCCCACAGCACCCGCTCCCTCAGCACTGACCCTCCCACAGCACCCGCTCCCTCAGCACTGACCCTCCCACAGCACCCGCTCCCTCAGCACTGACCCTCCCACAGCACCCGCTCCCTCAGCACTGACCCTCTGTATCCCTGACTGGAGGCCATTTGGCCCACTATCCCAGCCCTGGCCAGTGAGTGAGAGATTTCCATCAGTGTCACCTACATTTTGGCTGTATCTTAATCTCCCTGTAACTCTGGGTAAGCTGTGATAAGATTATGTCTGCGATGTGTTTCAGCTGCCTTTGATCTTACCCAGTGTTCTCTGCTGGATCTGTACAGAGACAGACAGATAAGTCCTATTAGCTGTTCCTGCCCGTCCTCATCTCGGAGATAATGACTTCCCGTGGACCCAGTGTCTCACATACACATAGACACACACATTGAACACCCCCTCCCTATCTCTGTGTGTGTCACCCCCTCCAGCCCCCTACACCCCCTCCCTATCTCTGTGTGTGTCACCCCCTCCAGCCCCCTACACCCCCTCCCTATCTCTGTGTGTGTCACCCCCCCTCCAGCCCCCTACACCCCCTCCCTATCTCTGTGTGTGTCACCCCCCCTCCAGCCCCCTACACCCCCTCCCTATCTCTGTGTGTGTCACCCCCCCTCCAGCCCCCTACACCCCCTCCCTATCTCTGTGTGTGTCACCCCCCCTCCAGCCCCCTACTCCCCGAAATTCTATCAGGACAGGAAGTGGGGAGGAGTTGGATGATGTTCCCAATATCTGGGGTGTGTCCTGAACCAGAGGGGGGTCTCTGAATAATGGGGTGGGGGTCGGAGTGAGAGGGGGTGGCCTTGTCTTCACCCAGAGAGTTGAGGGGGGAGGTGAGCCCATGGGATCCCCCTCCCATGCCTGAGAAAGGGGGGAGAAAGTGATGGTAGGGGCTAGGGTGGGGTCCAGGGGGACTGAGTTGGACGATAAGCCATGATTCCATTGGACGGGATAGCAGACCAGAGGGGCCCAATGGCCTTCTGCTGTTGCTGGTTCCCTCTCATTCCATTGATGTGCAATTTGCGTCTGCTCTTGGGACAGGCGACGAGGGAGGTTGGGGGTGGTGGGGGCAGGAGACAGAAGAGGGAGACAGAGAGAGAGAGAGAGAGAGATAGAGAGACACAGAGAGAGAGACAGAATGTGACAGACAGAGAGGGAGGAGATAGACAGAGAGAGACACTCAGTGGGAGATAGAGAGAGAGACCGGCAGACAGAGAGAGTGACACAGAGAGACAGAGAGAGAGAGAGGCAGAGAGAGAAAGGGAGGCAGAGAGAGACAGACACAGAGAGGGTGACAGACAGAGAGAGAGAGAGAGACAGAATGTGACAGACAGAGAGGGAGGAGACAGACAGAGAGAGACACTGAGTGGGAGATAGAGAGAGAGAGAGAGAGACAGAGAGAGTGACACAGAGAGAGACAGAGAGAGGCAGAGAGAGAAAGGGAGGCAGAGACAGACAGACAGAGAGAGAGACAGACACAGAGAGGGTGACAGACAGAGAGAGAGAGATAGAGAGACACAGAGAGAGAGACAGAATGTGACAGACAGAGAGGGAGGAGACAGACAGAGAGAGACACTGAGTGGGAGATAGAGAGAGAGAGAGAGACAGAGAGAGTGACACAGAGAGAGACAGAGAGACAGAGAGAGAGAGTGAGAGAGAGAGAGGCAGAGAGAGAAAGGGAGGCAGAGACAGACAGACAGAGAGAGAGACAGGCACAGAAAGGGTGACAGACAGAGAGAGAGAGATAGAGAGACACAGAGAGAGAGACAGAATGTGACAGACAGAGAGGGAGGAGGTAGACAGAGAGAGACACTGAGTGGGAGATAGAGAGAGAGACAGGCAGACAGAGAGAGAGACAGAGAGAGTGACACAGAGAGAGAGAGAGAGAGAGAGAGGCAGAGAGAGAAAGGGAGGGAGAGACAGACAGACAGAGAGAGAGACAGACACAGAGAGGGTGACAGAGAGAGACAGAGAGAGTGACACAGAGAGAGAGAGAGACAGGGAGACTGAGAGAGAGACAGAATGTGACAGACAGAGACAGAGAGGGGGGAGACAGACAGAGAGAGACACTGAGAGGGAGACAGAGAGACAGACAGACAGACAGAGAGAGTGACAGAGAGAGAGAGACAGGGAGACAGAGAAAGAGAGAGAGAGGGAGACTGAGTGACTGTGACTGAGAGAGAGAGGGAGATGGACAGAGAGAGAGTCACTGAGAGAGACAGAGACAGAAAGAGAGATACTGAGAACCAGAGAGAGAGAGAGAGGGACTGAGAGTGAGACAGAGACTGAGAGTGGGGGAGAGACAAAGAGAGACACAGAGGGAGCAAGACAGAGAAAAGGGGAGAGAGAGAGAGACTGAGAGACACAAAGACACTGAGACAGAGAGACGGAGAGAGAGAGAGAGAGACTGGGAGATAGAGAGACATGTACAGGATGAGGGACAGAGAGAGACAGAGACTGTGAAAGAAACGTACAAGACTGAGAGAGAGAATGAGAGAGAGAGAGTGAGAAACAGACAGACAGAGAGAGAGAGACTGAGGCACAGAGATTGAGAGAGAGAGACAGACAGACAGAGACTGAGAGAGAGAGCTACAGAGAGACAGACAGAGGGAGAGAGATAGAGAGACAGAGAGGGGGAACTACAGAGAGAGAGAAAGACAGAGGGGTGGTGACAGACAAAGAGAGAGAGAATCTGAGAGAGACAGAGATAGAGAGAGAGAGACAGAGACAGTGAAAGAAACGTAGAAGAATGAGAGAGATAGAGTGAGAAACAGACAGACAGACAGAGACAGACTGAGGCACAGAGAGAGAGAGAGATTGAGAGAGACAGACAGACAGAGACTGAGAGAGAGAGCTACAGAGAGAGACACAGAGAGACAGACAGAGGGAGAGAGATAGAGAGACAGAGAGGGGGAACTACAGAGAGAGAGAGACAGAGGGGTGGTGACAGACAAAGAGAAAGAGAATTTGAGAGAGACAGAGATAGAGAGAGAGAGACAGAGACAGAGAAAGAAACATAGAAGACTGAGAGAGAGAATGAGAGAGATAGAGTGAGAAACAGACAGACAGAGAGAGAGAGAGAGACTGAGGCACAGAGAGAGACAGATGGAGAGAGAGACGGACAGAGAGAGAGAGATTGAGAGAGAGGGAGACAGAGAGACAGACAGATGGAGAGAGAGACAGAGAGAGAGACAGAGACAGAGAGAGAGAGCTACAGAGAGAAACGGACAAAGACAGACAGAGGGAGAGAGACAGAGAGGCAGAGAGGAGGAACTACAGAGAGAGAGAGAGAGAGAGAGAGACAGACAGACAGACAGAGAGAGAGAGGGGGGAAATGGTGAACAAATCTTTCTCAAATTAATTCCAATGTGAAGCTGATAGAGTCCTGAGCTGTGTCTAAGCGGGCGAAGGGTTGGGAGTTCCTGCAGTTAATGGTATTTTGCTCTCTGCACTGTGCTGTTTATATAAATATCAGATTCCCTCTGGGAAACACAGACTGCAATCATCTGAATTCACCGCAGAGCTCCACAGAGTTTGCAAACAGAGTTGGTTATTTTAATTTTCCATAAATTGTGTTAATTCTGTCCAGTGTGAGACTGACAGGTCAGGTTTATAAATTCAACAGCACCGCCTCTCCCCAGGGCACACACTTCCCAAGCTAATTTCCCAGTGAAATCGCCCCGCGTCCGCTGTGAGACAGCTGACAGTGGAGAGCAGAGATGGAGAGAGAAAGCATGTCAGAGAGAGAGGGAGAGAGAGAGAGAGAGAGAGACAGAGAGAGAGAGAGAAAGAGAGAGAGAGAGACTGAGAGAGACAGAGAGAGAGAGAGAAAGAGAGAGAGAGAGACTGAGAGAGACAGAGAGAGAGAGAGAAAGAGAGAGAGAGAGAGACTGAGAGAGAGAGAGAGAGAGAGAAAGAGAGAGAGAGAGAGACTGAGAGACACAGAGAGAGAGAGAGAGAGAGAGACTGAGAGAGAGAAAGAGAGAGAGAGACTGAGAGAGACAGAGAGAGAGAGAGAAAGAGAGAGAGAGAGACTGAGAGAGACAGAGAGAGAGAGAGAAAGAGAGAGAGAGAGAGACTGAGAGACACAGAGAGAGAGAGAGAGAGAGACTGAGAGACACAGAGAAAGAGAGAGAGACAGAGACTGAGAGGGGGAGTGACAGAGAGAGGGGGCACTGAGAGACAGACACACACAAAGGGAGAGAGAGAGAGAGAGACAGAGAGAGACTGAGAGAGAGACAGAGAGAGAGGGAGGGAGAGAGAGACAGAGACAGAGAGGGGGGTGACAGAGAGAGGGGGCACTGAGAGACAGACACACACAAAGGGAGAGAGAGAGACTGAGAGAGACAGATAGACTGCTAGAGACAGAGAGAGAGAGAGACAGACAGAGACAGAGACTGAGAGGGGGGTGACAGAGAGAGGGGGCAATGAGAGACAGACACACACAAAGGGAGAGAGAGACAAACAAACAGAGAGAGACACAGAGAGAGACAGAGAGAGAGAGAGAGAGAGATGGACAGAGAGAGACAGAGAGAGAGAGAGAGACAGAGAGAGACAGAGAGAGAGAGAGACTGAGAGAGAGAGAGAGAGATGGACAGGTTGAGAGAGAGACAAACAGAGAGACAGATGGAGAAGGAGAAGGAAAAAACAAGACAATTATACAATCCTGACAGTGTGGGAGAAGGACATGCAGCCCATTGAGTCCACATCGACTCTCGGAAGAGTACCACACCCCTATTCCATAACCCTGCATTTCCCCACGGCCAATCCCACCCTAACCTGTACATCCCTGGGCACTACGGGGACAATTTAGCATGGCCAATCCCACCCTAACCTGCACATCCCTGGGCACTACGGGACAATTTAGCACGGCCAATCCCACCCTAACCTGTACATCCCTGGGCACTACGGGGACAATTTAGCATGGCCAATCCCACCCTAACCTGCACATCCCTGGGCACTACGGGACAATTTAGCACGGCCAATCCCACCCTCACCTGCACATCCCTGGCACTACGGGACAATTTAGCACGGCCAATCCCACCCTGACCTGTACATCCTCGGACCGTGGGAGGAAACCCACGCAGACACGTTGAGGGGAGAACGTGCGAACCCCACACAGACAGAGAGTCGCCCGAGGGTGGGATCGAACCAGGGTCCCTGGTTCCGTGAGGCAGCAGTGCTGACCCCTGACCCACCGTTCCGCCCACTGTAACAAAGTCAGAGTGAAAGAGTGACAGAGGTGCCAAAGAATGTGAGAGAGAGAATGAGAGAAAGAGGGACAGAGAGACACAGACAGACACAGAGAGAGACAGACAGACAGACAGAGAGACAGAATGTCAGAGACTGACTGACAAAGGGCAAGATGAGACAGCGGTAGAACAAGACAAAGACGGTGGACGGGAGTTACTCGCTGCAGGATTCCCGGCCTCTGACCTGCTCCTGGAGCCACAGGATTGGTATGGGGCTGGGTCCCAGTTCAGTTTCTGCTCAATGGGAACCCCCAGGATGTTGATAGTGGGGAGGGAGGGGGATTCAGTGACGGTAACGCCATTGAACATCAAGGGGGCGATGGTTAGATTCACTCTCTCTCTCTCGTTGGAGACGATAACCCCCAGGATGTTGATAGTGGGGGGGAAGGGGGATTCAGTGACGGTAACGCCATTGAACGTCAAGGGGACGATGGTTAGATTCTCTCTCTCTCTCACGTTGGAGACGGTAACCCCCAGGATGTTGATAGTGGGGGGGGAGGGGGATTCAGTGACGGTAACACCATTGAACATCAAGGGGGCGATGGTTAGATTCTCTCTCTCTCTCACGTTGGAGACGGTAACCCCCAGGATGTTGATAGTGGGGGGGAAGGGGGATTCAGTGACGGTAACGCCATTGAACGTCAAGGGGACGATGGTTAGATTCTCTCTCTCGTTGGAGACGGTAACCCCCAGGATGTTGATAGTGGGCAGGGAGGGGGATTCAGTGACGGTAACACCATTGAACGTCAAGGGGGCGATGGTTAGATTCTCTCTCTCGCTGGAGACGGTTATAGCCTGGCGTTTGTGGGCGTGAATGTTACTTTCCCCTCGTCAGACCAAACGTGGAGACTGCCCAGATCTTGCTGCGTCTGGATCCAGTCCGTTTCAGTGTCTGAGAGAGCGGGGATTGGAGCTGGACGTGGTGTGATCACCGAAGGACTGTTTCTGTCCAGGACCTGTTCACGAAGATTGTTGGGGGTAGAGGATGTTTTTCTCGGCAGAGAAATGTATCTGGTCCTTATCCAGTCGGAGACTCAACCTCATGTCATTCCGAACCCTGCTCTCGGCACTAGACCACCCTCTCCGCACTGTTCGGGACAGTCCTCCAATACTGGGGGATATCCACGTACCAGCAATGGTCAAACACCAAATGGCGACCTGTTTTGAAAACAGCCGGGTGGGGGGGAGAGACAGAGAGAGAAAGAGAGAGAGAGGGAGAGAGAGATAGAGAGATAGACAGAGAGCGAGAGAGAGAGAGAGACAGAGAGAGAGAGAGTTAGAAGGAGAGAGAGAGATAGAGCTAGACAGAGACACACACACAGAGACAGACAGAGAGCGAGAGAGACAGTGAGAGAAAGAGAGAGGGAGAGAGAGATAGGGGAGAGAAAGAGAGACAGAGAGAGAAAGAGAGAGAGAGAGCGAGAGAGAGATAGGAGAGAGAGAGACAGAGAGAGAGAGCGAGAGAGAGATAGGAGACACAGAGAGAGAGGGAGAGAGATAGAGAGATGGACAGAGAGCGAGAGAGAGACAGAGGGAGAAAGAGAGAGAGAGGGAGAGAGAGATAGGAGAGAGAGAGAGAGACAGAGAGAGAAAAAGAGAGAGAGAGACAGAGAGAGAGAGTTAAAAGGAGAGAGAGAGAGATAGAGCTAGAGAGAGACACACACACAGAGACAGACAGAGAGCGAGAGAGACAGTGAGAGAAAGAGAGAGGGAGAGAGAGAGATGGGGAGAGAAAGAGAGACAGAGAGAGAAAGAGAGAGAGAGCGAGAGAGAGATAGGAGACAGAGAGAGAGAGGGAGAGAGAGAGAGATGGACAGAGAGCGAGAGAGAGAGACAGAGGGAGAAAGAGAAAGAGAGGGAGAGAGAGATAGGAGAGAGAGAGAGAGACAGAGAGAGAAAAAGAGAGAGAGAGACAGAGAGAGAGAGTTAAAAGGAGAGAGAGAGATAGAGCTAGAGAGAGACACACACACACAGACAGAGAGAGAGCGAGAGAGAGAAAAAAACAGAGACAGAGAGAGACAGAGAGAGAGGGAGAGAGAGAGAGACAGAGAGAGACACAGAGAGAGAGTGAGAGCTGAGGAGAAGGCAAAAGAGAGAGAGTGAGAGACAGAGAGAGAGTGAGAGTTAGAGCACATTAAAGAGAGAGAAAGAGATTGAGAGTTAGAGAGAGAGCTAGAGAGAGAAAGAGAGAGAAGGAAAGAGAAAGAGAGAGAAAGAGAGAGAGAGAGAGGAGAGAGAGAGAAATAGGGAGAGTTAGAGAGATAGAGAGACAAAGAGAGACAGTTAGAGAGAGGGAGAGAGAAAGTGAGAGAGAAAGAGAGAGGGAATGAGAGAGAAAGTGAGAGAGAGAGAGAGAGAAAGAGAGGGAGAGAAAGTGTGAGAGAGAGAGAAAGTGAGAGAAAGAGAGAGAGTGTTAGAGAGACAGAGAGTTAGAGAGGTAGAGAGAGAGAAACAGTTGGAGAGAGAAAGAAAGAGAGACAGAGGAGAGAGACAGAGTTAGAGAGAGTGAGAGAAAGAGAGAGTTATAAAGAGAGTTAGAGAGAGAGGAAGAGAAAGAAAGAGATGGGAGAGAGAGAGAGACCTAGAGAGAGGAGAGACAGGGGTAGAGTTAGAAACAGGTTTAAAGAGAGAATTAAAGAGAGAGAGAGATAGAGAGAGGGTGGGAGAAAGAGAGAAGGAGAGAGAGAGAGAGAGAGACAGAGAGGGAAAGGGGGGAGAGAGAGACACACACAGAGAAAGAGAGAGAGAGATTTAGCGAGAGAGAGAGAGGAGATATACAGAGTTAGAGGAAGTATTAGAGAGAGGAGAGGGAGAGAAAGTGAGAGAGAGAGAGAGAGACAGAGAGTGATAGAGAGAGAGAGAGACACAGAGAGAAAGAGAGAGAGAGATTTAGAGAGAGAGAGAGAGAGACACAGAGAGAGAGGAGAGAGACAGAGTTAGAGAGATTTCTTGCGGTCTAGTGCGGATTAGAGGATGGAGTCTGGTGTCAGAAAGCTGGTCCCTTCCTGAAGGACCTTGTGTCTTCGGTTTTTCTCAGAGGGGGTGGTAAATCTGTCCGGGCTCCGAACTGGCTGGGACTGGGACAGGGATGGAAGGGGCTTTACTGAGAGGTATGTTTGGTCACTGGTAAGACTTTAGGCCCCAGCTTTCACATTTTAAAGGTGACCTGTATAACCCCAAGAGGGGGAGTGGCCAGCCCTGAGAGCTGACGCCTTGTTTGAGCCGGTTCTGCGGTGGGAGCCAAACTCTCCCTCCGCCTGCCCTTCTAACTTCCTGCTTGGACTTTGTTCTGTGTTTGAGGGGAGTTGGCGTATTTTCGGAACAGCGTAAATTATGTCTAGTTTGGATAGGCCGAGTTCCGGCGGGTTTTTCTGAGAAGATTTGCAGCCCGGCTCGAGGTCCTGGATGTAGGCTTGCTCGCTGAGCTGGAAGGCTCGTTTCGGACGTTTCGTCACCACACTCGGTGACATCTTCAGTGAGCCTCTGGATGAAGCACCGCTGATGGTTCCTGCTTGCTGTTTGTGTGCCTGGGGGGGAAACATCAGCCGTGCTTCGTCAGGAGGCTCACTGAAGATGTTACCCGGCGTGGTGGCGAAACGTCTGAAACGAACCTGCCGGCTCAGCGAGCTAGCCGATGTCCGGATTGAGTCCTGTAGTGGTTCTTTATTCTGCCCTTTGTGTAACTCTGTGAATAAATGTCTGTCTGTTTTAAGACCCAGTCGCCAACCTCTCTAGCTAACACTTGCCGAAACAACTTGCAGAGTTACGGCCTACCCAGGAGTGCTTCGAGTGGCCTGACCCAGTCCAGAACACTGGGAAACACTCACAGATTGAAAATAATCCCCCGGGCTATCACGCCAATGTTCAGAATTGTGAAGAGGTCGGGAAGATGTACAACACGGAAACAGACCCTTCGGCCCAACCCGTCCATGCTGACCCAGATATCCCGACCCAATCTAGTCCCCACCTGCCAGCACCCGGCCCATATCCCTCCAAACCCTTCCTATTCATATACCCATCCAGATGCCTCTTAAATGTTGTCATTGTACCAGCCTCCACCACATCCTCTGCTAGCTCATTCCATACACGTACCACCCTCTGTGTGGAAAAGTTGCCCCTGAGGTCTCTTTTATAGCTTTCCCCTCTCACCCTAAACCTGTGCCCCTCTAGTTCTGGACTCCCCCCACCCCAGGGGGGAAAAGACCTTGTCTATTTACCCCACCCTCGTGATTTTATAAACCTCTATAAGGTCACCCCTCGGCCTCCGACACTCCAGGGAAAACAGCCCCAGCCTCTCCCTGTAGCTCAGACCCTCCAACGTCCTTGTCCATCTTTTCCGAACCCTTTCAGGTCGTCGAAGGTTCAAAGGTTCCTGACCAGCGGTGTTTGGATAGCGCTCTGAGGGGGCGAGTGCGGCTTAACCGATGATGGAGGAATCGACTTCTCAAGTTTGGGCAGCGAAATTCCCTCTGGAATGAGGGCGTAGTGGACGGAAAAGGAGGTTACCTCAAATTACCGAGGATTCCGAAACCGTTGGGCCGTTGGGCTGAGGAGTGGTGGACCAAGTTTAATTCGGATTGACACGAGGTAGTACATTGTGATTAAAACCAACCAAGGCCAGGACCTACACGGTTAACGGTAGTGTCCTGGGTACCGCTGGAGAACCACGGGAGCTCAGGGGTGTAATTCTTTGAAGTTTGCGCCGCAGGTAGACAGGGGGTTGGTGAAGGGGGGGGGGGTCAGCACGCTTGCCTCCATCGCTCAGCCCTCTCCGTTGAGATTGGTGACAATCTGTCCGGATCACCAGGTCCAGTTCTGGTCACCCCGTGACAGGAAGGAGATTATGAACCCGGAGAGGGTTGGGGAAGAGATTTGCCAGGGTGTTGCCGGGAGTAGAGGGGGTTTGAGCTACAGGGAGAGGCTGGGGCTGTTTTCCCTGGAGCGTCGGAGGCTGAGGGGGTGACCTTATAGAGGTTTGTAACATCGCGAGGGTGGGGGGTAAATAGACAAGGTCTTTTCCCCCCTGGGGTGGGGGAGGCTGAGGGGTGACCTTATAGAGGTTTACAAAGTCATGAGGGGGCATGGAGAGGGTAAGTGGTAGGCATGTTTTCCCATGGGTGTGTGGGGTGGTGGTGCGTTCAAGGTGATAGGGTATATAGAATCATAGAGTCATACAGCACGGAAACAGACCCTTCGGCCCATCTCGTCCGTGCTGACCCAGGTCTCCCTAACCTAACCCGGTCCCCATTCCCCCCAGCACTCGGCCCCATCTCCCTCTAAACCCTTCCTGTTCCTGTCCCCCCACCCACCTTTTAAATGCTGTCATTGTACCAGCCCCCACCCACTTCCTCTGGCAGCTCCTCCCACACATGCACCACCCTCTGGGGGGAAAAAGTTGCCCCTCGGGTCCCTTTCTCCCACCCCCTCACCTTTGCAAATTGCTCTAAACCCCTTCCCTTCACGCCCCCATCACCCCAACCAAGCACTTGGACACCATCTCCTCTATCACACTGTCACTGCACCTCGCCTTCTCAAATTTAGGCCATCCATCCCTGATATCCCCGGGGAGTCACTCCAGATGTCTGTACACTGACTGGTGTCTCTCAGTCCCCCATGTCTCTCTCTCTCTGTCTCAGGGAGATATCTGTATATCTGGTGTCTCTCAGTCCCCCCTCTCTCTCTCTCAGGGAGATATCTGTACACTGACTGGTGTCTCTCAGTCCCCTCGCTCTCAGGGAGAGATCTGTACACTGACTGGTGTCTCTCAGTCCCCCCTCTCTCTCAGGGAGATATCTGTACACTGACTGGTGTCTCTCAGTCCCCTCTCTCTCAGGGAGATATCTGTACACTGACTGGTGTCTCTCAGTCCCCTCTCTCTCTCAGGGAGATATCTGTACACTGACTGGTGTCTCTCAGTCCCTCTCTCTCTCAGGGAGATATCTGTACACTGACTGGTGTCTCTCAGTCCCCTCTCTCTCTCTCAGGGAGATATCTGTACACTGACTGGTGTCTCTCAGTCCCCTCTCTCTCTCAGGGAGATATCTGTACACTGACTGGTGTCTCTCAGTCCTCTCTCTCTCTCTCTCTCTCTCTCTCTCTCTCTCTCTCTCAGGGAGATATTTGTACACTGACTGGTGTCTCTCAGTCCCCTCTCTCTCAGGGAGATATTTGTACACTGACTGGTGTCTCTCAGTCCCCTCTCTCTCTCTCAGGGAGATATCTGTACACTGACTGGTGTCTCTCAGTCCCCTCTCTCTCTCAGGGAGATATCTGTACACTGACTGGTGTCTCTCAGTCCCCTCTCTCTCTCAGGGAGATATCTGTACACTGACTGGTGTCTCTCAGTCCTCTCTCTCTCTCTCTCTCTCTCTCTCTCTCTCTCAGGGAGATATTTGTACACTGACTGGTGTCTCTCAGTCCCCTCTCTCTCAGGGAGATATTTGTACACTGACTGGTGTCTCTCAGTCCCCTCTCTCTCTCAGGGAGATATCTGTACACTGACTGGTGTCTCTCAGTCCCCTCTCTCTCTCAGGGAGATATCTGTACACTGACTGGTGTCTCTCAGTCCCCTCTCTCTCTCAGGGAGATATCTGTACACTGACTGGTGTCTCTCAGTCCCCTCTCTCTCTCAGGGAGATATCTGTACACTGACTGGTGTCTCTCAGTCCCCCCTCTCTCTCAGGGAGATATCTGTACACTGACTGGTGTCTCTCAGTCCCCTCTCTCTCTCAGGGAGATATCTGTACACTGACTGGTGTCTCTCAGTCCCCTCTCTCTCTCAGGGAGATATCTGTACACTGACTGGTGTCTCTCAGTCCCCTCTCTCTCTCTCAGGGAGATATCTGTACACTGACTGGTGTCTCTCAGTCCCCTCTCTCTCTCAGGGAGATATCTGTACACTGACTGGTGTCTCTCAGTCCTCTCTCTCTCTCTCTCTCTCTCTCTCTCTCTCTCTCTCTCTCAGGGAGATATTTGTACACTGACTGGTGTCTCTCAGTCCCCTCTCTCTCAGGGAGATATTTGTACACTGACTGGTGTCTCTCAGTCCCCTCTCTCTCTCTCAGGGAGATATCTGTACACTGACTGGTGTCTCTCAGTCCCCTCTCTCTCTCAGGGAGATATCTGTACACTGACTGGTGTCTCTCAGTCCCCTCTCTCTCTCAGGGAGATATCTGTACACTGACTGGTGTCTCTCAGTCCTCTCTCTCTCTCTCTCTCTCTCTCTCTCTCTCTCAGGGAGATATTTGTACACTGACTGGTGTCTCTCAGTCCCCTCTCTCTCAGGGAGATATTTGTACACTGACTGGTGTCTCTCAGTCCCCTCTCTCTCTCTCAGGGAGATATCTGTACACTGACTGGTGTCTCTCAGTCCCCTCTCTCTCTCAGGGAGATATCTGTACACTGACTGGTGTCTCTCAGTCCCCTCTCTCTCTCAGGGAGATATCTGTACACTGACTGGTGTCTCTCAGTCCCCTCTCTCTCTCAGGGAGATATCTGTACACTGACTGGTGTCTCTCAGTCCCCCCTCTCTCTCAGGGAGATATCTGTACACTGACTGGTGTCTCTCAGTCCCCTCTCCCTCTCTCTCAGGGAGATATCTGTACACTGACTGGTGTCTCTCAGTCCCCTCTCCCTCTCTCTCAGGGAGATATCTGTACACTGACTGGTGTCTCTCAGTCCCCTCTCTCTCTCTCTCTCTCAGGGAGATATCTGTACACTGACTGGTGTCTCTCAGTCCCCTCTCTCTCAGGGAGATATCTGTACACTGACTGGTGTCTCTCAGTCCTCTCTCTCTCTCTCTCTCTCTCTCTCTCAGGGAGATATTTGTACACTGACTGGTGTCTCTCAGTCCCCTCTCTCTCAGGGAGATATTTGTACACTGACTGGTGTCTCTCAGTCCCCTCTCTCTCTCTCAGGGAGATATCTGTACACTGACTGGTGTCTCTCAGTCCCCTCT
This sequence comes from Hemiscyllium ocellatum, assembly GCF_020745735.1. Classification (NCBI taxonomy): domain Eukaryota; kingdom Metazoa; phylum Chordata; class Chondrichthyes; order Orectolobiformes; family Hemiscylliidae; genus Hemiscyllium; species Hemiscyllium ocellatum. Next base: position 25,641 of record NW_026868310.1, read on the forward strand.
CTCTCTCAGGGTGATATCTGTACACTGACTGGTGTCTCTCAGTCCCCTCTCTCTCTCAGGGAGATATCTGTACACTGACTGGTGTCTCTCAGTCCCCTCTCTCTCTCAGGGAGATATCTGTACACTGACTGGTGTCTCTCAGTCCCCTCTCTCTCTTTCTCAGGGAGGTATCTGCACACTGCGTGTGTGTGTGTGTGTGTGTCTGTTTTTGTGTGTGTATGTGAGTGTGTGTGAGTGAGTGTGTGTAAATGTGTGTGTGTGTGTATGAGTGAGTGTGTGTGTGTGTGTATGTGTGTGTGTGAGTGTCTGTATGTGTGTGTATATATATGTGTGTGTCTGTATGTATGTGTGTGTGTGTCTGTGTGTGTGAGTGTGTGTGTATGAGTGTCTCTGTATGTGAGTGTGTGTCTGTGTGTGTGATTGTGTGTGTGTTTGAGTGAATGTGTGTGTGTTTCTGCGTGTGTGTTTGTATGTGAGTGTGTGCGTGTATCTGTATGTATGTGTATGAGTGTGTGTATGTGTGTATATGTGTGTGTGTGTATGTGTGAGTGTGTGTCTGTGTGTACGTGTGTGTATATGTGTGTGTGTCTGTGTGTGTGTCTGTATTTGTGAGAGTGTGTGTATGAGTGTCTCTGTATGTGAGTGTGTGTGTCTGTGTGTGTGTATGAGTGTGAGTGTGTGTGTGTCTGTGTGTTTGTGGAAGTGTGAGTGTATGAGTGTCCCTGTATGTGTGAGTGTGTGTTTGTGTGTGAGTGTATGTGTGAGTGTGTGTGTGTGAGTAAGTGTGAGTGTGTGTGAGCGAGTGTGTGTGTGAGTGTGTGTGTGATAGTGTGTGTATGAGTGTCTCTGTAGGTGTGTGCATGTGTCTGTGTGTGTGTATGTGTGTGTGTGAATGTGTGTCTGTGAGTATGTGTGAGTGTATGAGTTTGTGTGTATGAGTGTCTCTGTGTGAGTGTGTCAGTGTGTGTGAGTGAGAGTGTATGTGTGAGTGTGTATGCATGTGTGAGTGTATGTGTGTGAGTGTGTGTATGTGTGTGTTTGTGTGTGAGTGAGTGTGTGTGTGAGTGTGAGTGTGCGTGTATCTGTGTCTGTCTGTGAGTGTGTGTGTGAGTGTGTGTGTGAGTGTGTGTGTGTGAGTGTGAGTGTGAGTGTGTGTGTATGCGTGTGTGTTTGTGTGTGAGTGTGAGTGTGTGTGTGTTTGTGTGTGTGAGAGTGTGTGCGTATGTGTGTGTGAGAGTGTGTGTATCAGTGTGTGTGTGTCTGTGTGAGTGTGTGTGAGTGTGTGTGAGTGTGTGTGAGAGTGTGTGTGTGTTAGTGTGAGTGTGTGTGTGTGAGTGAGTGTGAGTGTGTGTGAGTGTGTGAGTGACACCCATCGATCTCCCTGTCACGGTGCTGAGCACATGGCCCTTGGTCAGACTCTGACAAAGTGCTAACATTATAACAATGTTCTCAGTTCCCAGTCCCTCTCCCTCCCTCACACACTCTCTCTGTCTGTGTGAGTGTGTGTGTGTGTGTGTGTGTGTGTGAGTGTGAGTGTGTGTGAGTGTGTGAGTGTGAGTGTGAGTGTGTGTGAGTGTGTGTGTGAGTGTGTGTGTGACACCCATCGATCTCCCTGTCACGGTGCTGAGCACATGGCCCCTGGTCAGACTCTGACAAAGTGCTAACATTATAACAATGTTCTCAGTTCCCAGTCCCTCTCCCTCCCTCACACTCTCTCTCTGTCTGTGTGAGTGTGTGAGTGTGTGTGTGTGTGTGAGTGTGAGTGTGTGAGTGTGTGTGTGACACCCATCGATCTCCCTGTCACGGTGCTGAGCACATGGCCCCTGGTCAGACTCTGACAAAGTGCTAACATTATAACAATGTTCTCAGTTCCCAGTCCCTCTCCCTCCCTCACACACTCTCTCTCTCTCTCTCTCTCACTCTCTCGATATTGATTTTTTTCTGCTTCACTTGCCGCGTTCAATTTTCTTTTAATCTCAAAAACAATTCCAGCCAAAGAAACACAATTTTCTCTGAGAGATTAACTCTCTTTAATGCGATTCTGTGATGAAGTTATGGACACAACACAGGTAACAGTCAATTTGTTTTCAGATGCAAACATTCCCCTTCAACCATTGATTCCCTCTCTCTCTCTCTCTCTCACACACACACTCTGTCTCTCTAGCTATCTCTCTTTCACACTCAATCTCTCTCTCTCTCTCACACACACACTCTGTCTCTCTATCTATCTCTCTCACACTCAATCTGTCTGTCTCTCTCTCTCTCGCTCTCTCTCACACACACACACTCTGTCTCTCTATCTATCTCTCTCACACTCAATCTGTCTGTCTCTCTCACTCTCGCTCTCTCTCACACACACACTCTGTCTCTCTATCTCTCTCTCTCACACTCAATCTGTCTTTCTCTCGCTCTCTCTCTCTCTCACACACTCTGTCTCTCTATCTCTCTCTCTCTCACACTCAATCTGTCTGTTTCTCTCTCTGTCTCTCACTCTCTCTAACACTCACTCTGTCTCTCTCTCTGTCACTCACTCTGTATCTCCATCTCTCACTTTCTCTCTCTCTGTCTCTCACTCTCTCTTACACTCACTCTGTCACTCTCTCTGTCACTCACTCTGTATCTCCATCTGTCGCTTTCTCTCTCTCTCTCTCTCTCTCACACAATTCCACCCCCCCACCCCCCGGCCCCCTCGTGAGTGAGTGTGTAAGAGAGAGAGAGCATGTGAGAGAGAGAGAGAAACTGAGAGACAGAGAGAAAGAGAGAGGGAGAGTGAAATGGACAGGGAGAGAGAGAGAAAGAGGGAGGGAAAGAGAGAAAGACAGAGAGAGAGGGAAAGAGGGAAAGACAGAGAGAGAGGGGGGACACAGAAAGAGAGATAGAGAGACAGACTGACACAGAAAGACAGGGTCAGAGACAGAGAGAAAGACAGAGAGGGAAAGACAGACAGACAGACAGGGGAGGGGGAGAGAGAGAAACAGAGACGGAGAAAGAAATTCACATGCAGAGGGAGAGACAGAGAGAGGGATACAGAGACAGAGAGAAAGACAGAGGAGAGAGACAGAGAGGGAGAGAGACAGAGAGAGAGACACACACACAGAGAAATAATTAGATGCACAGTCAGAGAGATGGGGGGAGACAGAGAGAGAGAGACAGAGAGAGAGAGAGATGGAGAGAGAGAAACAGAGACAGAGAAAGAAATTGACATGGAGAGGACAGAGAGACAGAGAGAGGGAGAGAGACAGAGAGAGAGAGACACACACACACACACACACACAGAAATAATTAGATGCACAGTGAGAGAGAGGAAAGGAGACAGAGAGAGAGAGAGAGAGACAGAGAGAGAGACGGAGAGAGAAACAGAGACAGAGAAAGAAATTGACATGGAGAGGACAGAGAGACAGAGAGAGGAGAGAGACAGAGAGAGAGAGAGAGAGAGAGAGACACACACACACAGAGAAATAATTAGATGCACAGTGAGAGGAAAGGAGACAGAGAGAGAGAGAGAGACAGAAAGAGAGATGGAGAGAGAGAAACAGAGACAGAGAAAGAATTTGACATGGAGAGGACAGAGAGACGGGGGGGGGGGGGGGGAGAGAGAGATAGACAGAGACACAGAGAAATAATTAGATTCACAGTGAGAGAGATGGGGGAGACACAGAGAGAGAGAGAGAGAGACAGATGGAGGCAGACGCAGAGACCGACAGAGAGAAGGGGAGGCAGAGTGGGGGAGGAAGGAGTCTGTGAGCAGGGGGAAGATAACAATGTTGAAATATACATTAGATATCCCTCAGCTACAGGGACTCCATCCATCATACCCCGGGGAATTATTTAAGTGGAAATTTTTAATACATTTTAAAAATTGTGTTTACTGATCTGACAATTACATTCTCAAGGTTACAAATCATCCATCACAACCCAGCAATCACTCAAATCGATTCACCCGCATCCCCGAGATTAAACACAGCATCAGCTGGACAGAAACACGCACTGTCCCAGGGTCAGCGCTGAGGGAGTGGGTGCTGTGGGAGGGTCACTGCTGAGGGAGGGTCAGTGCTGAGGGAGCGTGTGCTGTGGGAGGGTCAGTGCTGAGGGAGCAGGTGCTGTGGGAGGGTCAGTGCTGAGGGAGTGGGTGCTGTGGGAGAGTCAGTGCTGAGGGAGTGGGTGCTGTGGGAGGGTCAGTGCTGAGGGAGCGGGTGCTGTGGGAGGGTCAGTGCTGAGGGTGTGGGTGCTGTGGGAGGGTCAGTGCTGTGGGAGGGTCAGTGCTGAGGGAGTGGGTGCTGTGGGAGGGTCAGTGCTGAGGGAGCGGGTGCTGAGGGAGGGTCAGTGCTGAGGGAGTGGATGCTGTGGGAGGGTCAGTGCTGAGGGAGTGGGTGCTGAGGGAGGGTCAGTGCTGAGGGAGGGTCAGTGCTGAGGGAGCAGGCGCTGTGTGAGGGTCAGTGCTCAAGGAGTGGGTGCTGTGGGAGGGTCAGTGCTGTGGGAGAGTCAGTGCTGAGGGAGCGGGCGCTGTGGGAGGGTCAGTGCTGAGGGAACGGGTGCTGTGGGAGGGTCAGTGCTGAGGGAGCGGGTGCTGTGGGAGGGTCAGTGCTGAGGGAGCGGGTGCTGTGGGAGGGTCAGTGCTGAGGGAACGGGTGCTGTGGGAGAGTCAGTGCTGAGAGAATGGGTGCTGTGGGAGGGTCAGTGCTGAGGGAGTGGGCGCTGTGGGAGGGTCAGTGCTGAGGGAGTGGGTGCTGTGGGAGGGTCAGTGCTGTGGGAGGGTCAGTGCTGAGGGAGTGGGTGCTGTGGGAGAGTCAGTGCTGAGGGAGTGGGTGCTGTGGGAGGGTCAGTGCTGAGGGAGCGGGTGCTGTGGGAGGGTCAGTGCTGAGGGAGTGGGTGCTGTGGGAGAGTCAGTGCTGAGGGAGTGGGTGCTGTGGGAGGGTCAGTGCTGAGGGAGCGGGTGCTGTGGGAGGGTCAGTGCTGAGGGTGTGGGTGCTGTGGGAGGGTCAGTGCTGTGGGAGGGTCAGTGCTGAGGGAGTGGGTGCTGTGGGAGGGTCAGTGCTGTGGGAGGGTCAGTGCTGTGGGAGGGTCAGTGCTGAGGGAGTGGGTGCTGTGGGAGGGTCAGTGCTGAGGGAGCGGGTGCTGAGGGAGGGTCAGTGCTGAGGGAGGGTCAGTGCTGTGGGAGGGTCAGTGCTGAGGGAGTGGGCGCTGTGGAGGGTCAGTGCTGAGGGAGTGGGTGCTGTGGGAGGGTCAGTGCTGAGGGAACGGGTGCTGTGGGAGGGTCAGTGCTGAGGGAGCGGGTGCTGTGGGAGGGTCAGTGCTGAGGGAGCGGGTGCTGTGGGAGGGTCAGTGCTGAGGGAACGGGTGCTGTGGGAGAGTCAGTGCTGAGAGAATGGGTGCTGTGGGAGGGTCAGTGCTGAGGGAGTGGGCGCTGTGGGAGGGTCAGTGCTGAGGGAGTGGGTGCTGTGGGAGGGTCAGTGCTGTGGGAGGGTCAGTGCTGAGGGAGTGGGTGCTGTGGGAGAGTCAGTGCTGAGGGAGTGGGTGCTGTGGGAGGGTCAGTGCTGAGGGAGCGGGTGCTGTGGGAGGGTCAGTGCTGAGGGAGTGGGTGCTGTGGGAGGGTCAGTGCTGTGGGAGGGTCAGTGCTGAGGGAGTGGGTGCTGTGGGAGGGTCAGTGCTGTGGGAGGGTCAGTGCTGTGGGAGGGTCAGTGCTGAGGGAGTGGGTGCTGTGGGAGGGTCAGTGCTGAGGGAGCGGGTGCTGAGGGAGGGTCAGTGCTGAGGGAGGGTCAGTGCTGTGGGAGGGTCAGTGCTGAGGGAGTGGGCGCTGTGGGAGGGTCAGTGCTGAGGGAGTGGGTGCTGTGGGAGGGTCAGTGCTGAGGGAGAGGGTGCTGTGGGAGGGTCAGTGCTGAGGGAGCGGGTGCTGTGGGAGGGTCAGTGCTGTGGGAGAGTCAGTGCTGAGGGAGTGGGTGCTGTGGGAGGGTCAGTGCTGAGGGAGCGGGCGCTGTGAGAGAGTCTGACTCTCTGCAGAGTATTTGTGATGTCCTTGTGCCTATCTTTGTGTCTCTCTGGTCAAAAACATTTCAGACCAAATTCGCTAACTCCACGAGAATAACGCGTTCGTTGTGAGCAAACATTTTCCTCCAGTAGCAGCTAAGGGAACGATCATCTGCAGGCCGCTGACAATTTTATTCTCTCCCTCCTTAAACCCTAAATTGCTTGCACACTCATTTCCAAATTAAGCAGGTGCCAACAGGACATGCAAGGGGTATATCATTCGGATGCTCCATAGCCTACTGTGTGAGGTAAAGATTTAAGTCTAACCCTTTTCTCTAAGATTTCTTACAACAAACGCCTCACAGTTGTCTGCAGAATGTTGCCGGCTGATCGGTTGGACCTAGGTCTTTGGATTGTGCGCGAGATCGCTTCCATTTTGAGCTCATGTTGGGGTTTGTTTTTGATGCCTGAGGTGGGGGGTCTGCGAGGCGGGGGCAACGAAGAACACCTCAGCGGCGTGGACCGGTTCGACGGTATCGGAACGCCGCGGGACCAATCCCAGGTCTGCCGCGCGGGGCTGGGAAAGCACAGAGGATCAGGCAGCGTTCCGAGGGGCAGGAGAATGAGGGCGGTGAGCCGGGGGTGTGGGGTTGGCTGAGAAAGCGATGGGTGGACCAAGGTGAGGGAGAAGGTGATAGGTCAGAGAGGGGGGGGGTAGTGACAGACAGATCTTGAGGGCGGTGCTGAGTTGGGGGTGTGGCACTGGGATAAGGTGTGAGGTGGGGGGGTGGGGGAAGGGGAAATGAGGAAAGTGTTGGAGTCCACATTGATGCCCTGGGGTGGAGTGTTCCGAGGCGGGAAGATGAGGTGTTCTTCCTCCAGGCGTCTGGTGGTGAGGGAGCGGCGGTGAAGGAGGCTCAGGACCTCCATGTCCTCGGCAGAGTGGGAGAGGGAGTTGAAATGTTGGGCCACGGGGCGGTGTGGTTGATTGGTGCGGGTGTCCCGGAGATGTTCCCTAAAGCGCTCTGCTCGGAGGCGCCCAGTCTCCCCAATGTAGAGGAGACCGCATCGGGAGCGACGGATACATTAGCTGACATTAATTCAGATCAATGCAAGGGGCTACGTTTTGGGAAAGCAAATCTTAGCAGGACGTATACACTTAATGGTAAGGTCCTGGGGGAGTGTTGCTGAACACAGAGACCTTGGAGTGCAGGGTCATAGCTCCTTGAAAGTGGAGTCACAGGTGGATAGGATAGTGAAGGAGGGGTTTGGTATGCTTCCCTTTATTGGTCAGAGTATTGAGTACAGGAGTTGGGGGGGGTCACGTTGCGGCTGTACAGGACATTGGTTAGGGGCCCCTGTTGGAATATTGTGTTCAATCCCGGTCTCCCTGCTACAGGAAGGATGTTGTGGGAGGGTTCGGAAAAGATGGACAAGGATGTTGGAGGGTTTGAGCTACAGGGAGAGGCTGGACAGGCTGGGGCTGTTTTCCCTGGAGCGTCGGAGGCTGAGGGGGTGACCTTGTAGAGGTTTATAACATCACGGGGGTGGGGGGTAAATAGACAAGGTCTTTTCCCCCCTGGGGTGGGGGAGGCTGAGGGGTGACCTTATAGAGGTTTATAACATCATGAGGGTGGGGTAAATAGACAAAGTCTTTTCCCCCCTGGGGTGGGGGAGTCCAGAACTAGAGGGGCATAGGTTTAGGGTGAGAGGGGAAAGATATAAAAGAGACCTAAGGGGCAACGTTTTCCCCCAGAGGGTGGTACGTGTATGGAATGAGCTGCCAGAGGATGTGGTGGGGGCTGGTACAATGACAACATTTAAGAGGCATTTGGATGGGGATATGAACAGGAAGGGTTTGGAGGGATATGGGCCGGGTGCTGGCAGGTGGGGACTAGATTGGGTTGGGATATCTGGGTCAGCATGGACGGGTTGGGCCGAAGGGTCTGTTTCCCTGCAGTACGTCTCCCTGACTCCGGGAGATGCAGGTGAATTCCTGACGGATGTGGAACGTTCCTTAGGGATCTTGGGCAGAGGGCCGGGCGCAGGTTTTTGGGAATTCCTGCGGTGACAGGTGAAGGAGCCAGGGGGGCGTGGACCTGACCAGGGGGGCGTGGAGCGAATGGCGCCACCCCACCCCCCACCCTGCGCTTTTCCAGCGTTACACTCCGGACTCTGACCCCCAGCATCGCAGCCCCTCCCCTGGATCGAGATTGGAGATCCCACTCAGGAGCGTTCTTGCTTCGGGACTCCGAGCAGTTGGGTTAGTTGCTCGTGATTCTCTGCGGCCTTCGTCAAAGACCAGGTGATGGTGAGAGTCGGCGAGGCCATTCGGTCCATCGTTTGTAAGTGAGCCAGACTGGGTCGCCCTTCCCCACACCCCCTCCCCCAACGTTTTCCCAGCTCTCAACCCCAGCATGCCCAGTGCCCATCTAAACACAGCCTCCACGTTCTGCCTCTCCCACCTTCTCGGGCAGTGGGCTCCAGACCCTTCCAACAGGCCTGGGGGTGTAAAACCCAGCCCCACTCTAAACCCGCTGCCCCCTCACCTTCAATCTACACCCTCACCCCCTCCCTCCACTCACGGATCCATTCATCCAGGGAGAAAGGTTTCTTAAGTTTAATGTTTTCTGTTACCATTTGCAGTTGTCCAAAATGCTCCAGATCATTAGGCTGACCACAAAACTTGGGAAATTTATAAACATTTGGAAAAGTTTAAACTTCAGAACTTGACAAAACTTGGCAACTTCATAAATGTGAGGAAATTTATACACTTTAGGAACTTTATGACCTTTGGAAACTTTATTACCCCTGGGAACACAGGGCCGTCTTCCATTTCTATCGTCGCTTCTTAAAATATCAGCTACTTCCCCAGCCCTGACAGATTCAGGAACAGCTCCTTCCCCCCCGCCCTGACAGATTCAGGAACAGCTCCTTCCCCCCACCCTGACAGATTCAGGAACAGCTCCTTCCCCCCGCCCTGACAGATTCAGGAACAGCTCCTTCCCCCCCGCCCTGACAGATTCAGGAACAGCCCCTTCCCCCGGCCCTGACAGATTCAGGAACAGCTCCTTCCCCCCCGCCCTGACAGATTCAGGAACAGCTCCTTCCCCCCGCCCTGACAGATTCAGGAACAGCTCCTTCCCCCCCGCCCTGACAGATTCAGGAACAGCTCCTTCCCCCCGCCCTGACACATTCAGGAACACCTCCTTCCCCCCCCGCCCTGACAGATTCAGGAACAGCTCCTTCCCCCACCCTGACAGATTCAGGAACAGCTCCTTCCCCCCGCCCTGATAGATTCAGGAACAGCTCCTTCCCCCCGCCCTGATAGATTCAGGAACAGCTCCTTCCCCCGCCCTGACAGATTCAGGAACAGACCCTTTACCCCGCCCTGACAGATTCAGGAACAGCTCCTTCCCCCAACCCTGACAGATTCAGGAACAGCTCCTACCCCCGCCCTGTCAGATTCAGGAACAGCTCCTTCCCCCCGCCCTGACAGATTCAGGAACATCTCCTTCCCCCCGCCCTGACAGATTCAGGAACAGCTCCTTCCCCCGCCCTGACAGATTCAGGAACAGCTCCTTCCCCCGCCCTGACAGATTCAGGAACAGCTCCTTCCTTCGCCCTGACAGATTCAGGAACAGCTCCTTCCCCCCCGCCCTGACAGATTCAGGAACAACTCCTTCCCCCCGCCCTGACAGATTCAGGAACAGCTCCTTCCCCCCGCCCTGACAGATTCAGGAACAGCCCCTTCCCCCCCTGCCCTGACAGATTCAGGAACAGCTCCTTCCCCCCCGCCCTGACAGATTCAGGAACAGCTCCTTCCCCCCGCCCTGACAGATTCAGGAACAGCTCCTTCCCCAACCCTGACAGATTCAGGAACAGCTCCTTCCCCCCGCCCTGACAGATTCAGGAACAGCCCCTTCCCCCGCCCTGACAGATTCAGGAACAGCTCCTTCCCCCCCGCCCTGACAGATTCAGGAACAGCTCCTTCCCCCCGCCCTGACAGATTCAGGAACAGCTCCTTCCCCCCGCCCTGACAGATTCAGGAACATTCCCTTCCCCCCGCCCTGACAGATTCAGGAACAGCTCCTTCCCCCGCCCTGACAGATTCAGGAACAGCTCCTTCCCCCGGCCCTGACAGATTCAGGAACAGCTCCTTCCCCCCGCCCTGACAGATTCAGGAACAGCTCCTTCCCCAACCCTGACAGATTCAGGAACAGCTCCTTCCCCCCCACCCTGACAGATTCAGGAACAGCTCCTTCCCCCCGCCCTGACACGTTCAGGAACAGCTCCTTCCCCCCCGCCCTGACAGATTCAGGAACAGCTCCTTACCCCCCCCGCCCTGACAGATTCAGGAACAGCTCCTTCCCCCCCGCCCTGACAGATTCAGGAACAGCTCCTTCCCCCGCCCTGACAGATTCAGGAACAGCTCCTTCCCCCCACCCTGACAGATTCAGGAACAGCACCATCCCCCCGCCCTGACAGATTCAGGAACAGCTCCTTCCCCCCCACCCTGACAGATTCAGGAACAGCTCCTGCCCCCGCCCTGACAGATTCAGGAACAGCTCCTTCCCCCAGCCCTGACAGATTCAGGAACAGCTCCTTCCCACCCGCCCTGACAGATTCAGGAACAGCTCCTTCCCCCCGGCCCTGACAGATTCAGGAACAGCTCATTCACCCCGCCCTGACAGATTCATGAACAGCTCCTTCCCCCCGCCCTGACAGATTCAGGAACAGCTCCTTCCCCCGGCCCTGACAGATTCATGAACAGCTCCTTCCCCCCCGCCCTGACAGATTCAGGAACAGCTCCTTCCCCCCGCCCTGACAGATTCAGGAACAGCTCCTTCCCCCCGCCCTGACAGATTCAGGAACAGCTCCTTCCCCCCGCCCTGACACATTCTGGAACAGCTCCTTCCCCCGCCCTGACAGATTCTGGAACAGCTCCTTACCCCGCCCTGACAGATTCAGGAACAGCTCCTTCCCCACCCCGCCCTGACAGATTCAGGAACAGCTCCTTCCCCCGGCCCTGACAGATTCAGGAACAGCTCCTTCCTTCGCTCTGACAGATTCAGGAACAGCTCCTTCCCCCCGCCCTGACAGATTCAGGAACAGCTCCTTCCCCCCGCCCTGACAGATTCAGGAACAGACCCTTTACCCCGCCCTGAAAGATTCAGGAACAGCTCCTTCCCCCCGCCCTGACAGATTCAGGAACAGCTCCTTCCCCCGCCCTGAAAGATTCAGGAACAGCTCCTTCCCCCCGCCCTGACAGATTCAGGAACAGCTCCTTCCCCCGCCCTGACAGATTCAGGAACAGCCCCTTCCCCCCCGCCCTGACAGATTCAGGAACAGCTCCTTCCCCCCGCCCTGACAGATTCAGGAACAGCTCCTTCCCCCCCAGCCCTGACAGATTCAGGAACAGCTCCTTCCCCCCCGCCCTGACAGATTCAGGAACAGCTCCTTCCCCCTGCCCTGACAGATTCAGGAACAGCTCCTTCCCCCCCGCCCTGACAGATTCAGGAACAGCTCCTTCCCCCGCCCTGACAGATTCAGGAACAGCTCCTTCCCCCCCGCCCTGACAGATTCAGGAACAGCTCCTTCCCCCCGCCCTGACAGATTCAGGAACAGACCTTCCCCGCCCTGACAGATTCAGGAACAGCTCCTTCCCCCCGCCCTGACAGATTCAGGAACAGCCCCTTGCCCCGTCTTGACAAATTCAGGAACAGCTCCGTCCCCCCACCCTGACAGATTCAGGAACAGCTCCTTCCCCCCACCCTGACAGATTCAGTAAAGCTCCTTCCCCCCACCCTGACAGATTCTCGATCAGCCCCTTCTCCCTGCCCTGACAGATTCAGGAACAGCTCCTTCCCCCCCACCCTGACAGATTCAGGAACAGCTCCTTCCCCCCGCCCTGACAGATTCAGGAACAGCTCCTTCCCCCGGCCCTGACAGATTCAGGAACAGCTCCTTCCCCCCGCCCTGACAGATTCAGGAACAGCTCCTTCCCCCCGCCCTGACAGATTCACGATCAGCCCCATCCCCCCGCCCTGACAGATTCAGGAACAGCTCCATCCCCCGCCCTGACAGATTCAGGAACAGCTCCTTCCCCCCCGCCCTGACAGATTCAGGAACACCTCCTTACCACCCCAGCCCGGACAGATTCAGGAACAGCCCCTTCCCCCCCCCCCCGCTCTGTCAGATTCAGGAACAGCTCCTTCCCCCGCCCTGACAGATTCAGGAACAGCTCCTTCCCCCCCGCCCTGACAGATTCAGGAACCGCTCCTTCCCCCCCGCCCTGACAGATTCAGGAACAGCTCCTTCCCCCCGCCCTGACAGATTCAGGAACAGACCCTTTACCCCGCCCTGACAGATTCAGGAACAGCTCCTTCCCCCCGCCCTGAAAGATTCAGGAACAGCTCCTTCCCCCCGCCCTGACAGATTCAGGAACAGCTCCTTCCCCCGCCCTGACAGATTCAGGAACAGCCCCTTCCCCCCCGCCCTGACAGATTCAGGAACAGCTCCTTCCCCCCGCCCTGACAGATTCAGGAACAGCTCCTTCCCCCGCCCTGACAGATTCAGGAACAGCTCCATCCCCCGCCCTGACAGATTCAGGAACAGCTCCTTCCCCCCCGCCCTGACAGATTCAGGAACAGCTCCTTCCCCCTGCCCTGACAGATTCAGGAACAGCCCCTTCCCCCTGCCCTGACAGATTCAGGAACAGCTCCTTCCCCCCCGCCCTGACAGTTTCAGGAACAGCCCCTTCCCCCTGCCCTGACAGATTCAGGAACAGCTCCTTCCCCCCCGCCCTGACAGATTCAGGAACAGCCCCTTCCCCTGGCCCTGACAGATTCAGGAACCGCTCCTTCCCCCCGCCCTGACAGATTCAGGAACAGCTCCTTCCCCCCGCCCTGACAGATTCAGGAACAGCTCCTTCCCCCCCGCCCTGACAGATTCAGGAACAGCTCCATCCCCCCGCCCTGACAGATTCAGGAACAGCTCCTTCCCCCCGCCCTGACAGATTCAGGAACAGCTCCTTCCCCCCCTGCCCTGACAGATTCAGGAACAGCTCCTTCCCCCCGCCCTGACAGATTCAAGAACAGCTCCTTCCCCCCCGCCCTGACAGATTCATGAACAGCTCCTTCCCCGCCGCCCTGACAGGTTCAGGAACAGCTCCTTCCCCCCGCCCTGACAGATTCAGGAACAGCTCCTTCCCCCGCCCTGACAGATTCAGGAACAGCTCCTTCCCCCCCGCCCTGACAGATTCACGATCAGCTCCTTCCCCCCGCCCTGACAGATTCAGGAACAGCTCCTTCCCCCGCCCTGACAGATTCAGGAACAGCTCCTTCCCCCCCGCCCTGACAGATTCAGGAACCGCTCCTTCCCCCCGCCCTGACAGATTCAGGAACAGCTCCTTCCCCCGCCCTGACAGATTCAGGAACAGCTCCTTCCCCCCCGCCCTGACAGATTCACGATCAGCTCCTTCCCCCGCCCTGACAGATTCAGGAACAGCTCCTTCCCCCGCCCTGACAGATTCAGGAACCGCTCCTTCCCCCCGCCCTGACAGATTCAGGAACAGCTCCTTCCCCCCCGCCCTGACAGATTCAGGAACAGCTCCTTCCCCCGGCCCTGACAGATTCAGGAACAGCTCCTTCACCCCCGCCCTGACAGATTCAGGAACAGCTCCTTCCCCCCCGCCCTGACAGATTCAGGAACCGCTCCTTCCCCCGCCCTGACAGATTCAGGAACAGCTCCTTCCCCCCCGCCCTGACAGTTTCAGGAACAGCCCCTTCCCCCTGCCCTGACAGATTCAGGAACAGCTCCTTCCCCCCCGCCCTGACAGATTCAGGAACAGCTCCTTCCCCCCCGCCCTGACAGATTCAGGAACAGCTCCTTCCCCCACCCTGACAGATTCAGGAACAGCTCCTTCCCCCCCGCCCTGACAGATTCAGGAACAGCTCCTTCCCCCCCGCCCTGACAGATTCAGGAACAGCGCCTTCCTCCCGCCCTGACAGATTCAGGAACAGCTCCTTCCTCCCGCCCTGACAGATTCAGGAACAGCTCCTTCCCCCACCCTGACAGATTCAGGAACAGCTCCTTCCCCCCGCCCTGACAGATTCAGGAACAGCTCCTTCCCCCACCCTGACAGATTCCGGAACAGCTCCTTCTCCCCTGCCCTGACACATTCAGGAACAGCTCCTTCCCCCCCACCCTGACAGATTCAGGAACAGCTCCTTCCCCCCGCCCTGACAGATTCAGGAACAGCTCCTTGCCCACCGCCCTGACAGATTCAGGAACAGCTCCTTCCCCCCGCCCTGACAGATTCAGGAACAGCTCCTTCCCCCCGCCCTGACAGATTCAGGAACAGCTCCTTCCCCACTTTTATCCAACGTGTGAAT